>NW_007736779.1:0-59251 GCF_000696425.1 Galeopterus variegatus
AAAAAAAAAAAAAAAAAAAAAAAAAAAAAAAAAAAGAAGGTAGAACCAGGAGCCACATGCCCATTTTTGGAGGCCAGACCATGAAGGCAGGAGCAGGGAATGCCTATGTTGCTGTTGCCCACCAGCTGCAGAGCTGGCCAGGCCAAGCATAGTTGAGCATTTAAAATACATTAAAGGCCGCTCCCTTTGAAGTTGGAAAAAAAAAAAAAAAAGATTTAATGAGAGTTAACGTCCTATTTTGGTGGGAGCTGAATGTGAAAAGAAAAGGCAGTGGCGTGACGAATGTGGAAAGGAGGAAAGTCTGGTACGTCAGCGCCACCTAACATGGATTGTGGCTGCTGGGTGAGAAACAGAGAGATCAGCCAGGAATTTCTGTCAAGAATTACAGGAAGGGAAATCAGCCTGGAATAAAGAAAATATGATAATGGGAGAAAAGAAACAACAAGACAAGGTGAACGAATAAATACAAGATATTCAAGAAGTTCATGAAAAAATTGAATTAAAAGGTAATATGAATCTTTCCATGAACTTTTTGAAGACCTCTCCTACATCTTGAGGCAAAAAATAAGTGTGTCAATGTTTCAAGATTGGAGAAAGCAGACTCTGTGAAAGAAATGAGGAAACTAAAGACAATCTGGAGAGAATAAGAACACATTTTTTGATATCCTGATGGCATTGCTGAGCATACAAATGTGGATGTCCAATGGACAAGCTTTGCAGCCCGAATAAGAAAACATGGTATAAACTGTCAGTGAAGATGCTAAAAATCCCCAAAAGATGGAGTACTGCCTGTCTTCTTAATCCTGCTTCAGAGAATTGCATAATTTTTAAACTCATTTGACTGAGATCAATAAGAGCTTCATAATTACGGTTGTTTGGCTACCCAGTTCAGACTTTCTTCTATTCGTGTAGCTGTCCTAGACAACCCTAAGGATAGAGAATGTGGATAAGATAATATCATTGTTAAAAGTAACCCTCTCATTTTCAGACTTTCTCTGCCCTATTCTACCAAAGTTACAAACTGCTGGGAGGAGGGGGTAACATGGAGCATGGAGAAATTTACCTAGATTTCTTCTTTTGGCTAAAACAGAATAATATGGATTGCATTCGCCCTCCTACACGAAACAACCAAAAAAATTAACAAAATATGTGCAACAACACTTTTCAAGCACTAGGCATCAGGCAATAAGGATGGTGATGTCTGAGAGATGGGAAACTAATAAAGCAGACTTTACAATCGCCCCAGCTTACTTCTTTGAAAAGGTTTCCAGACTGCAACACAAAGAGGAAGAATTCAGGCAAAGTTTAGCACAGCTCCCGAGTGGAGGAGCCAGAGCTGAGAACCTTGGGGCATGAAAGCCACTAGGAGAGGAGAGAGCCATACAGAGAATGCGAGATACGTGCAGAGGGTAATGAGGAAGCTATCTGGGGCCGAGGAAAGAATCATCCAGAAGGATTTGAGGAGACAGTGCCTGGCGTCCAGCAGATCTAGAATAGTGACTGCTCTCACCATTCAGACTGAAAAACATCATGATTCACGGGATATTGAGTTCTACACAGAAAGGTTTTGCCCAGCAAAACCTGGGGAATAATCACCCAGGGCCAAGCACTGCTTGGGTCCTACCTAATGAATCTTTAAAGTGAGAGCTGAAAGAACGAAATTATTTCCAAGTAATTCATCAACATCCTGGGAAAAAGCCCAAAAGTACATGTAAGAATACAAATATCCAGCATTCCAAAAGTGAAATTCACAATATTGCATATGTAAAGAAGCAGGAAATATAGTCCAGAATGAGGAGAAAAATTAATCAATCAGAACAAACCCAGAATGGACACAGATGTTAGAATTAGCGAGCAAGGACATTAAAAGAGATTTTATAACTGCTATCCATATGTTCAAATGTTAAGTAAAGACATGAAAGAAATTAAAAAACAAAACAAAAAACACCTAAATAGAAGTTTCAGAGTGAAAAATACAATGTGTAAGATGAAAAATATGTTGTGTGGGATTAACAGCCGATTAGATATTTCAGGGAAAAAGGCTAAGGAAATGGAAGACACAGCAATAAAACTATCCAAAATGAGAAACAAGAGAAAATATTTTTTTAAAATGAAAAGAGACTCAATGATCTGTTGAACAACTTCGAGCCGCTCAATAGATAAATCAGTCTTCATAAAAGGAGAGAAAAAATATTCAAGGAAGAATGGCTAAAAATTTTCCAAATTTAATGAAAATTATAAACCCACAGATACAGCAAGTTATTTGAACTCCAAGAACAGAAAACATAAACAAAACTACACAAAATGACATTGTAATCAAATTGCTTAAAACTAGCAGTAAAGAAAAACCTTATCAAATTTCAGCAAAACTTTTATACGTATGGATTAACTATTCTAAAGTTTACATGGAAAGGCAAAGTAACGAGAATAACTAAAACAATTTTGTATAATAAAACTATACTGAGACAATTGGTTCACCCAGTATTAAGGCAGCATATAGTTATAGTAATCAAGAACAGCACAAATACGCCCAATCGATTTTTGACAAATGCCGCAAAAGCAATTGAATGGAAGAAACATAGTCTTTTCAACAAACAGTGCTGGAATGATTGTCATACATAGGCAAAAACATGAACCTCAATCTAGACCTTATACAATATACAAAAATTAATTCAAAATACATCATGGATTTAAATGTAATACTTTTAGAAGTAAACATTTGAGAAAATCTTTTGGACCTAGGGACTACCACTATAGTTTTTAGACATGACACCGAAAACATGATACATAAAAGAAAAATATTGACAAGACAGACTATATCAAAATTAAAAAAGGTGATGTGAAAGATCTTGTTAAGAGATTGAAAAGGCAAACTATAGATTTGGAAAAAAAATTCACAAACCACATGTCTGACCATGTTCTCGTATCTGAAATATGTAGCACTAAATAAGCAAGCAATTCAATTAAAACATGGGCAAGAAAAACTTGTATAGAAATCTTCATAGCAACTTTATTTGTAATACTTTAAAACAGGAAATGACCTAAAACCCATGAAATGATAAACACGCTATGTTATATCCATGCAATGGAATACTACTCAGCAGTATAAAGGATTTAACTATTGATAGATACACGAGAGAACATGAATGAATCCCAGAATAATGATGCTGAGTGAAAGAAGCCAGAAGAAAAGAGAACATATGTTGAGCTGGAATCTCAGACCCCTCTGCTCCATCCTGTGCAGGTCATGAGTCAGGTAGTTGAAAGAAGATTCTGTCAGCTTTGGGCACAGTAGACATACTTTATGGCAGACACAAACTACGCAGACATGCTTTATTCTCAGACACAAGCTCTGCCTCCACTCTTCTGACCCTCTGTGCTCTGCCAGCCCACAGTTCAGAGCAGTTGTCTCTTTTATACTCTCTGTACACAATAGTGGCCACAAGCCAAATGCATAGCATAACCACAAAAACATGCTGAATCAGTAAATGGCACACACGTGCAATTCCACTACTCTTATGTAACTTGTTTCTAGCAACCATGCTGAGTCACGCCCATTTCTAACAAATAGAAGGCAAGTGAGCCTGACTAAGCTGCTTTAGTTTAAACTATTTTCATTTTCCTTACAACATACTTCATAATTCCATTTAAGTACCTATAATAGTAGAAAACACACCCGTGGTCACGGGGGACTGGGGTGGGACTGTGAGAGGTGAGTGAAAGAAATACAAAGAGGAATGAGAAAACTTTGGGGGATGATATACACGTTCATTATATTGATTGTGCTGATGGTTTTATGAGGATATATATGTATATGTCAAAATTTATCAAATTGTACACTTTTCATTGTGCAGCTTATTAAATGTCATTTATACCTCAAGAAAGCTGTTAATAAAAAAAGTTGCCTTATCTCTATGTAATATCATTATGATGAAGTCTCACAAATGTATAACTAACTCATGCCTGCTGCTTAGATCACAGGGCCATGTACCCACCTGCCCACTCAAGCTCGGCGTGTGCATGTCTAGCTGATGCCTTCAACTTAGACTGTTCAGACTGAGCTCCCCATTTCCCTTCTCCTCACAAATGCTCTGCTTATCGTCATCCCATTCTAGTGAGCAGCAGCTCTATTCTTCCAACTGTTGCCCGAATCATCATCTCTTCTCTTTTCCTCAAAATTTATATTCAATTCGTCAGCAAACCTTTTTACTCTACCTTCAAAAAATACCCTGTCTGCTCCCTCATTACCACTGATGGTAATACGTCCCACTGACACCACTTCAGTCGAAGCCACCATCATTATTGCCATTACTTCCTAACAGGTTTCATTTCCTTGGCCCTTGCTTCCTATACTTTGTTCTCATCACAGAAGTGAACTGTTTATAAGGTATCAGATTTTTCCATTCCTCTGTTCAAAATCCTCCAGTGGATTTCTATATTACCAAGATTGAAAAATCAAAGCCCTTGCAATGCCTCATGAGGTCCTATATAATCTCCCCAGTTTCCATCCCTCTCTGGTTTCATCTCTTTTTACTTTTCCCCAGTTCATTTTACTCCAGCCCATTGGCCTACTTGTTATTCATCAGATAAACCAGGCATGCTTCCACTTCACGGGCTTTGCACTAGCAATTTCTCTACCTGGAATGCTTTACCCTTAAATAGCTACATGGTGCAAAGTGGTCAAGCAAACCTATGCAGCAGCCTAGATGCTAGGGCGTCTCATCCTCTTCCTGTAACTTTGGTCAGGACGGAACAAGCTGAAATGGATTTAGACTTTCTGTCATTCATTGCACAGCAGGCAGCATAGACTCGATGCCCACATCAACTTGCTTGCTCACCCAGGTCCCGTGAGGATGGTACAGAGCAGCCTTGGGGTTGATGCTGTGCACACATGTCCGTGTCAAAGCTCAGGAACACTCAGTTTAGGAGACCCCTGGACCTATAAGGGAATTACTATAGTATCTGCCCAGACTCCCCTCCAAATACAGATGTTATCTTATGAGCATGGAATATAAGCAAATTTCTGGAGAGAGTAGGCTTTACTATCCTGGAATGTGTCCAGGGAAGATGTTCTCCATCTTTATTATATTGATAAGGATACAAATCTGCTCTTGATTCAGGGAAACACTCTATCTCTTGCTTCTGAAGCTGTTTGCTATTCTAACGTCCTTGAAAAGATACTCTGAGATGAATGGAAACACCACGTAAAATTTTCTCCCAGTGCAGGGTTCTATTTTCCTTTTCCTTAAGTCTTTACCCAAATGTCAACTTCTCAGTGAGGCCTACCTCAAATGTTCTTGCAGAACCCCTTGGTCCCCCCATGTTATTTCATTCCACAGCACTAATCGACTACTTCAAAACCTTTACATGTTTATGGTCTGCCTCCTCCCACCTGGAGAATATATACTAATGATGGCAGCAATTTTATATTTTATTCATTACTATACCCAGCATGAACAACTGCTGACACCTAATAGGCATTTAATAAATTACTTTTAAATATTATTCAGGGACTAAACTATTAAGGACATCAAATTACTCTTCTTTATAATGCCAAGGGATTCTGGACTTTTGAAGAACTGGATCCCCAAATAAAGGTTATGGCAGGTTTTAAAGAGAAAATATCATTAGGTCATCAAAGTCTGGAGGCCTGATCTCCCTCTAAAGAATCTGCTGCAGGGAACATACATGACTGACAGCAGCCAGAGCCATGTCTTTGAAGCCACTGCGGTGTTCAGACCAGGCTATGCTTCTCTGAGCTACTCCTTGTCAATCCCCGAGCATAATGAGGTACTAGAGGTGGGCAGTTCCTCTCTGTGGGACTCCTCTGATGGCAACTTTGACTTGGGGGCTCCCCCTCAGTCTGTCCAAGACTTTCACACACTTACCCTGCAGTACAGAGCTCTTTCTACCTGTCCTTCCTTCCCTTCCTGTTTTCATGGCTGTAACACCTGCACAGTGGTCTCAGGGCTCCCCTTGACTCTCACTGCCTCCCCCTTTAGCCTTCACGGATGTTTCCCCCAAGAAAGCACTTGAACCTCTAATCCTGTTTTCACACCTGCTTCTTGGAAGACCTGATCTAACACACAAAGGTAAAGTAAGTCTGTTGGTGGTGAGAAGACATGTCAACATGTCTCTTCACGTGATTATCCTCAATGCAGGGTCAACACATGACTATAGAAGTCAAGTTTGCAAAAGTCAGGGATAGAGCTCTTTTTGTTACAGAGTTAGCAATGAACTAGATCTTGGGACTTCATTTTTTAGGGGGACCAGTTCCAGGTGGGGTGTACTTGCTTTCTGAGTTTATCTCAACATGAAAAATGGTTTTTCTTTCCATCTGTGGTACATGATATGGTCACTCCTTATCTAATACGACAAGCGTCAGTTTTGCTGCCTTCAAGATTTATATCTCTCTCTGAGAAGGTTTATTGCCCTGGGAATCTTCACACCAGTCCTAAAGTTTCAGGCAAGTCCACTAAAAGTTTCTGGGCCACAAATATCATCTGATCAACATTTCTACTGTTAGAGATGGAATATCAAAGGAACCACCCTACTCCCTAATTCTGAAACCTGCTAGGCAATAGTAAATAAATCATTTCATACTACCAAGACCTCCCCATTGCATTAAGCATCATAAAAGGGTAGAAATGGAAAAAGTGTTTTGAAGCCAATTGTTATAGTGATATATTCTATACTGTATTACCCTGAAGCGTGTGTGTGTGTGTGTGCATGCATGTGTGTGCGTGTATGTGTGTATGGTAGGCATGGACAGGAGGCAGGTACTTCCCAGTGCAGATTACTCTGTAACGATGCTTATATATACAGGCAACCAAGCAAGCAACCCCTAGATTTATTCCTCAAGTGTTCTGACCCCACAGCAGCGATTCCTTCTCTGCATTAGGCCCCAGCTAGCACTCAGGCAGCATTTTCTCTTGAACACCCTTGCAAAACTCAGTATGAGGCCTTCAGAATCATTGCATTCCAGCCTTTGTTTGAACGGGGTTGTCCTTTCCTTATTCAGTCCGTGGTACACTGTCGGAGTGAATCCTGCTGTTAGCTAGACAGGGGTCCCGAGAGAGGACATGTTGGGTTCTGTATGTTTAACTTTTTATCCTTTGTGTCAACCAGTTACGTTTCTAAAACATTTCCAATCCCCTAGCTTCACAGAAAACAAATAACTGTGCACAGCCCCCTCTTCCTTCATCCCTCATAAATAATCCCCAAGAAGGAAGATAGCCGACCGCAGAGACAGGGCCTGAATGCTGAAGAGAGTGTTGCTGCTGACTCCACAGCAGAGAATCATTTTGCAACTGGGCCAGGAAGCATAGGAATGAATTCCAAACTCTTCTAGTGTGAGAGGAACAGGGTACTACTTTCCAGTCATGGCAGCAATAACTCTTCAACTCAAAACCTGGAGCATGTCCTGGGAAGAGCTCAGGCCCAGAGTCCTAGCCCCAATTTGGGAAAGTATTTTATGTATGATTTAGACAAGCTGAGACAATCACTTCTCTGGGTCTCAGAGTCTTTATCTGTTATGAAGTAGTAATGTGTGTTGGTTAAATATGTGACTTAGCAAATCAGCTGGCTTAATTTCAAACCTGATCTTTGTCACCTGTATTAATCCATTTTGTGTTGCTTATAACAAAATATGTGGAACTGGGTAATTTATAAAGAAAATGAAATTTATTGCTTACAATTTCTGAGTCTGAGAAGTCCAAAGTCTATCTGGTGGTGGCAATAGTGATCCAGGGGTCTCACATTGTAAGATGGTGGAAGCAGAGAGAGCAGAGAGAGAAAAACAGACTCTCCTCTTCCTTTAAAGCCCTCAGAACCACGCCCCTGACCACTATTTTTAATCCATTCACTACTGCACGGTCCTACAATCCAATCACCTCTTCAAGGCTCCACCTTTCCATTACTGTAATAGGATTTCCCACCCTCTTGACAGTGACAGTGGGGGACAAGTTTCTATACATAAAACCTGGGGGACACAATTCAAGCTTCAATGAGTTTTGGGGGGACATAATCCAATCCAGTACATTCTGCCACATGCCCCCCAAAACTCTTGTCCTTTTCACATACAAATACATTCATTTTATCCCCAAAGTCTTGTTTGAACTCAAAAGTCCAAAGTTCAAAGTCCCATCTGTGAAATCAATTAAAGTTATCTACTTTAAGATACAATGATGGGACAAACACAGGGTTCATATTACCATTCCAAAAAGGAGAAATAGGCCAAAAGAAAGGGGTAACAGGTCTCAGAACAGTCTGAAATCCAGCACGACATGCATTGAATCTTAAAACTGGTGAATTTTGTAACTTGACTCCATGCTCAATGTCTTCTGCACACTTGTATAGGGGTTGGGTCCCCAAGTCCCCAGGCAGCTCCGCTCCTATGGCTTTCCTGGTCTCACATGATGCTTTAGTTCTCGCAGGCTGGCGTTGCACCCTGGTAAATCCACAAGTCATGGATCTCCATGCCCATCCCACTCTCACAGCTCCACTAGACATGGCACTGATGGGGTTTCTCTGCTGCAACTCTGGCCCCACGTTTCCACTTGGCATTGCTCTAGTGAAGGTTGTCTGTGGTGACTCTGCCTTTGTGACAGATCTTTCCTGGATCCCCAGACTTTTCCGTGCATCCTTTGAAATCTGGGTGGAGGCTCCCAAGCCTTCACAGCTCTGGTATTCTGCCAGCCTGCAGACCTAACACCATGTGGATGCCGCCAAGACTTCCAGCTTGTATCTTCCAAAGCTATATGTCCAGCCACAACTAGGGCCAAGTTAGCCACTGCCAGAGCAGCCAAAGCACCTAGGGTGCTGGAAGCAGCTTCTCAGGGTGGCCCTGGGCATCAAGCCCCTGGAGGGAACCTCAGGCCTGTTCCCCAAGACCATTTTGTCTCCCTAGGTCTTTGGGCCTGAAATGGAAGAGTTGGCCCCAGAGGCTTCTGCAATGCCTTCAGTGCCTTTTTCTCCTTCTTTTGATAATCCCTTTCCTTTGTACTAATCTTCTTAGCTAGTGATCACTGGGATGCACCATTGCATGCTCTCTGCTTCTCTACCACATGGCCAGGCTGCAAATTTTCCAAATCTTTACGCTCTGCTTCCCTTTTAAATTCTGGCTTTACATCGTGCCTTTGTGGCCCTAACTCAGTGTAGGCTGTTTCATGTAGCCATGCAGCTTTCTGAATGCTTTGCTGCTTAGAAATTTCTTCCGCCAAGTACTCTGGCTCACAACTCCTAAGCTCCAACTTCCACGAAGTCCTAGGGCATGGACACAATGCAGCCAAGTTCCTTTCCATTTCACAGCATGGGTGATCTTTGCTCAAGTTTCTGAAAAACTCCTTATTTCTATCTAAGACCTCCTTAGAATGGTCTGTACAGACCATATTTCCATAAGCATCATGTTCACCACCATTTAACCAGCCTTTAAACCTTTCCCTGGTTTTCTTGTCTTCTAAATTTTCACCAGCATCTAGGCTTTTTTTAGCCTGTTCCTCAAAATTCCTCCAACATTTCCCTAACACCCAGTTCCAAAGCTGCTTCCACTTTTTCAAGTATTTGTTATAAGCAACACCTCACTTCTCTGGTACCAATTTCTGTATTAGTCAGGGTTCTCCAGAGCGACAGAATCAATAGGATTTGTCATAAATAGATGAGAGGGATTTATTACAGGAATTAGCTCATGTGACTATGAAGAAAAGTCCCACAATAGGCCGTCTATAAACCGGATGCTGATAGTGTGGCTCGGTCCTAGTCCAAAGGCTTCAAACCAGGGAAGCTGATGTTGTCCATGGTTTAAGTCCTGGAACCCAAAACCTGAAGCGTCTTGAGCTCTGGTGTCCATGGACAGGAGAGAAGAGTATATCCAAGCTCCAGTGGACTGAGAGAGAGTTTCACCTTTTTCTTCTGTCTCTTGTTCTCTCCAGACCCCCAGAGGTTTGGATGGTTCCTGCTCACATTGGGGTTGGGTCTTTCCCACCCAGTCCACACTCAGATTTTCATGCTAATCTCTGCTGGAAACACCCTCACAGACACACCTAAAAAGATAGCTTTACCAGGTTTCTCACATTTCTTCATCTAACCACGTTGACACCTAGAATTAACCTTCACACCACCTATTAACCATACAACTCTGGGGAAGTTACTTAATGTTCCTGTATTAGGCAGCTTATAGTGGCTTATGCTGTGTAACAACAACAACAACAAAATCTCAGGGACATCACAATAAAGGTTTATTTCTCACTTATGTTGCATTATGGCTCTGGTCAACTATAGCTCTGAGGCTATGTGGCTCAGCCCCACGCGTCTTCCTCACTGAGGGATATAGCTGAGATAGTGCCCATATCTTGAACAGATGTATAAGAAAGCAATGGGCAGCCCCGTGATGGCTCTTAAAGCAATTGATTGGAATGGTCCTATCTTTCACTTATATTTCATTGGCTTTTGTGATGATATCCATGTGCAAAGAAGTATATTCCTTCTATAGGGAGGATAAGCAAGTCAAATAATTTCTTACACAGGAGGAGGTAGATATGCATGCACAAAATGTAATCAACCTTCTGCATCTCACTTTCCCCATCTGTGAAATAGAACTCATAATAACGGTGCTTACTTTATAAGGTTTTTGGAAAGATTAAATGCATTTTCATATGAAAAACATTTAAAATAGTGCCTGGAATACAGTAAACCCTCATTAAATGTTAATTATTATCTGTCCAATAGAAATACTATAACTTTTTCTTCTACCTCACAGCGATGTTGAGGAGCCTATTATTAATGTTTTTGTTATAGATACTAAGTGAGATGAAAGAAATTATATTGAATACCATGCAAAACTAAGAAATTTTATTACACCTATTGCAGGCAATAATGTAGATGTGCACCCTCCACTCATCTCCATGGAGATGTTCACTGAGAAGGTTTTAAAGAGGATTATTAACAGCTTAATATCTCCTGGAAATTTATCATCAACAGCAAAATTGATCATTTATGAAGCCTCTATTACACATGAAGGATTATCCTTAGAATAAGAGAAGCAAAATGAATAATGTCTAGCCCTCCATACGCTTACAGCCTTGTTGTAAATAACTTCTTTATATATGTGCCTTGACTAAGTGCACAGAGAAGAGATCTGGAGATGATGATGCAGGCTGGAGGTGCTGCTGGAGGTCAGAAGGGAATGACCCTGAGTGCCACAAGCTGGGACATAATTCTCAGAGAACAGGACACTTGAACCACCCCTTTAAGGAAAGTAGGATTCACCTAACCAGACTAGAAGACAAAAGGAAAACAGGAAAAGGAAAATACAACGTAGAGACAGTTTCTCCATTTTCAGGAAAAACTGAAACCCTAAGAATGTACAAAGATGTTGTCAATTGGAATAGTGCAAAAAAGGAAAAACAAAACAAAACCAGGTCCCCTGGCTCCTGGTACTGAGTGGGACTCTCCTCTACAGCTCTGGACTCTTATCTTTAGGAATGTTTCATCTTCTGCTGGTTTACTTCATCTGTTGCTTTCAAGATCCCACCTTTCTCCCTATATTTGTCTTTTTATGCTGTCATGTGACTTACTAAACACATTTTAATTCAGTTGCTATAATAATATTTATCCTTTATGAAAATTTACTATGTTTCTTTTATAAACACTGTGACTTTTAATACTCATAACATCAAGTGGGTATTTAATATGATCCCCAAAGATATCTACTAAAGGGCTGCACCAGTAATCACACCTGGTTACATTAGCCCCAGGGCTTGTGATCTTTTCCATATTGCTGCGCTCTCTCCCATTAGCACAGAAGTCAATGTGTGTGTGCATGTGTATGTGTGCACACACATGTGTAGACCCATAAGCATGTTCTGGCTCATGTGTGCATGGATCTTCATATTCACCTGCTTTATATTTATTTGTTTATTTTTAATTAGAACATAATTGATTTTACATGTCTGTGGGGTGCAGGATTGTATATCAATACCTGTGTGCAAAACATGATCCTCAAATCATGATAATTACTATATTTATCATTATTCAATGTAATCATTTTTGGTGGCCCTTTACCAATTTCTCAAAACCCCTCCTCCTGTTACCCTTTTCCCACCTCTATTGTCCTCAATTATATTTTCTCTTTTTGAAAGTTCAACGAATTATTGTGATTGTCAGATATTTCTTTCTTTCTTTTTGTTTGCTTTTACTTATGAGTGAGGACATGCAATATTTCTCTTTCTATGTCTGGTTTATTTCACTCAACATAATTTTCTCCAAGTTTATCCATGTTGCTGCAAATAGCAGAATTTCTTTCCATTTTATGGCAGAGTAGTATTCTATTATAAATATACACCACATTTTCCTTCTTCAGGCTTCCATGGATGGAGATTTATTTAGGTTGGTTCCAACTCTTGGCTATTGAAAATTGAGGTGTGATAAACATGGGAGTGCAGGTATCCCTTCAACATGATGATTTCCATTCCTTGGGGTATACACCCAGCAGTAGGATTGCTGGATCATATGGCAATTCTATCTGTAGTTCTTTGAGGAACCTCCATACTCTTTCCCATAATTGTTGCACTAATTTACAGTACCACCAACAGCGTAGACAAGTTCCCCTTTCTCCACATTTTTACCAGCATTTGTTATTCTCGGTCTTTTTGATAATAGCCAATCTAACTGGGGTTAGATGATATTTCAATGTGTTTTTCATTTGCACTCTCTGATGTTTAGTGATGTTGAGCATTTTTTCATGTGTCTGTTGGCCATTTGTATAGCATCTTTGAGAAATGCCTATTAAGCTCCTTTGACCATTTTTTAATCAGGTTAATTGTTTTTTTACTATTAAGTTGATTGAGTTCCTTGTATATTATGGATATTAATCCTTTGTCAGATGCCTAGTTTACGAATATTTTCTCCCATTCTGTAGGTTGTATTTTCACTCTGTTAACTGTTTCTTCTGCTATGCAGAAGGGTTTTTTTTGTTTGATATAATCCCATTTATTTTTTTCTTTTGTTGACTGTGCTTTGGGGGTCTTACTAATAAAGTCCTTGTCCAGTCTTGCTTCCTGAAGTGTTTCCCGTATGTTTTCTTTTAAGAGTTTTATAGTTTCAGGTCTGAAAAGTCTTTAATCCATTTTGAAGTGATTTTGGTTAGTGAGTGGTCTTCTACATATGGATGTCTAGTTTTCCCAGAACCACTTATTGAAGAGGCAGTCTTTTCCCCAAACAATGCCTCTGTTGCCCTTGTCAAAGATCAGTTGGCTCTAAGTATGTGGGTTGATTTCTGTTTGCTCTATTCTGTTCCATTGGTCCAAGAATCTGTTTTTATTCCAGTACCATTCTGTTGGGGTTACCATAGACTTGTAGCATAATTTGATGCCAGGTAGTGTTATACCTCTGGCTTTATCTTTTTGCTCAGGATTGCTGTGGCTATTCTGAGTCTTCTGTTGTTCCAGATGAATGCTAGGATTGTTTTTTTTTTTTCTACTTCTTTGAAGAATGTCACTGGTATTTTGATGGAGATTGCATTGAATCTGTACATCACTTTGGATAGTATGGACATTTTCACAGTGTTAATTCTTCCAATCCAAGAGCATGGAATGTCTGTTTGTCATTTTGTGTTGTCTTTAATTCCTCTCACCAGTGATTGTGGTTCTCATTGTAGATATCTTTCACCTCCTTGGTTAAATCAATTCCTAGGTATTTTATTTATTTATTTATTTATTTATTTATTTTTTGGTGACTATTCTAAATGAGCTTGCTTTCTTTATTTCTCTTTCTGCTAGTTCATTACTGGAATATAAAAAAGCTACTAATTTTTGTGTTGATTTTGTATCCTGCAACTTTACTGAATTTGTATATCAGCTATAAAAGTTTTTTGGTAGAGTCTTTAAGTTTTTCTAAATATAGGATCATGTCATCTGCAAACAGAAACAGGTTGGCTTCATCTTTTCCAAACTGGATACCCTTTATTTCTTTCTCTTGCCTGATTGCTCTGGCTTGTACTTCCAATGCTATCTTAAAAAGGTGTGGCAAGAGTGGGCATCTTTGTTTTCTTTCTGTTCTTTCAGCTTTTCCTCATTCAGGGTGATATTGGTGGTCGGTTTGTCATAAATAGCTTTTATTGTGTTGAGATACATTCCTTCCATACCTAATTTGCTGAGAGTCTTTATCATGAATGGATGTTGAATTTTGTCAAATGCTTTTTCTTTGTCTATTGATATAATCATATGGTTTTTGTCCTTGATTTTGTTGATGTGGTGTATCACATTTGCTGACCTGCATATGTTGAACCGTCCTTGCATACCTGGGATGAATCCCACTTTGATCATGGTGTGTGATTTTTTGATGTGTTGCTGTATTCTGTATTCTGTTTCCTAATATTTTGTTGAGGGGTTTTGCCTCTATGTTCATCAAACATTGTTTGTTGTATCTTTGTCTGGTTTCGGCATTAGGATGATGCTGGACTTGTAGAATGAGTTTGGGAGAATGGTCTCTTTCAATTTCTTTGAACAGTTTGAAGAGACTTGGTACTATTCATCTTTAAGATTAGGTAGAAATCAGCAGTAAAGCCATCTGATCCTGAGCTTTTTCTTGTTGGGACACTGCTAATTACTGCTTCATCCTCATTGCTTGTTATTGTTCTGTTCAGGTTTTCTATTTCTTCTTGGTACATTCTTGGTAGTTTGTATGTGTCCAACAATTTATCCACTTCTTCTAGGTTTTCAAATTTGTTAGTGTATCATCGTTTATAATAGTCTCTAATGATTCTTTGTATTTCTGTGGTATTGGTTATAATGTCTCCTTTTTCATTTCTGATTTTTGTGATTTGGGTCTTCTCTCTTCTCTTTATAGTTAGTCTAACTAATAGCTTGTCTATTTTGTTTATCTTCTTAAACAACCAACTTTTTTTTTCACTGATCTTATCATTTTGGGGGATGTGTATTTCATTTAGTTCTGCACTGATCTTAACTATTTCTTTCTGTCTACTAATTTGGGAGTTGGACTATTCTTGTTTTTCTAGTTCTATGAAACATAGTATTAGGTTGTTTATTTGAGATCTTTCTATTCTTTCAATGTAAGCTTATATTACAATAAACTTCCCACTTAGTAGTGCTTTTGCAGTATCACACAGGTTTTGGTATGACATATCTTTATTTTCATTAGTTTCAAGAAATGTTTTTGTTTCCTATTTAATGTCTTCTTGGACCTATAGGTCATTCAAAAGCAGGTTGTTTAATTTTCATGTATTTGTATTGCTTCCAGAGTTTCACTTATTATTGATTTCTAGTTTTAATTTGTTGTGGTCTGAAAAGATACTTGAAACAGTTTCATTTTTTTAAAGTTTGTTGATACTTGATTTGTTATCTAACATGTTGTCTATCCTGTAGGCTGTTCCATTTGCTGATGAGTAGAGTATATATTCTCTATTTCTTGTATGAAATGTTCTTTAGGTATCTGCCAGGTCCAATTGGTTTAAAGTCTAGTTTAGATCTGCTGTTTTTGTGTTGATTTGTTTTCTAGATGATCTGTCCAGTGCTGGGAAATGTGTTCAGGTTCCCTACTATTATTGTTTTGGGGTCTATCTCTTTCTTTAGGTCTAATAGTGTTTGATTTATATATCTGGGTTCTCTAATATTGGGTGCTTATATATTTGTCATTGTTATGTCTTCTTGCTGGATAGTTCCTTTTATCATTATTTAGTGGCCTTCTTTGTCTCTCTTTACGGTTTTTGGTTGATAGTCTATTTACCCAATATAAGAATAGCTACCCCTACTCTTTTTTGGTTTCCATTTGTGTTGTATATCTTTTTCCATACCTTCACTATTAGTCTGTATGTGTCATTACAGGTGAGGTGAGTCTCTTGAAGACAGTATATAGTTGGATCTAGTTCTTTAATCCAATCACTCAGTCTTCATCTTTTGAGTGGGGAATTTAACCCATTTACCTTTAGGGTTGTTATTGAAAGGTCTTGTCTTTCCTAGCATTCTATCACTTTTTATTTAGATGTTTTAAACATCTTTTGTTCCTTTCTTCCCCTTTTATTATTCATCTTCAATGATTCTTGGTTTTTTGAGGTGGAAAGATTTAGTTTATTTGTCTTTCTAATTTTCATATTTGTTCTACCACTGAGTTTTGTTCTTTCTTGTGTATTCGTGATAATGATTATCATTTTTCAGATTCCAGATGCAGGACTTCCTTGATGTTTCTTGCATGGCTGATCATGTGGGGGTGAATTCCCATAGTTTTTTTGTCTGGGGATACACTATTTTTATCTTATTTTTGAAGGATAGCCTTGCAGTGTATAGTATTCTTGACTGGCAGCTTATTCTTTTAGTATTTTAAATATATTGTCCCATTTTTTTCTGGCCTGTAGAGTTTCTGTTGAAGAATCTGATGTTAGTCTAATAAGGGCTCCCATATAAGTGATTTGATGCTTTTCTCTTGCTGCTTTTAGAATACTCTCTTTGCCTTTGAGCTTTCCTGGTTTACCTATAATGTGTCCCAAAGAGGGATATTTTTTTTGGGGGGGGACCAGTAAGGGGATCACAACCCTCGGCATGGTGTCATCTGCACCACGCTCAGCCAGTGAGCGCACCAGCCATCCCTATATAGGATCTGAACCCACGACCTTGGTGCCACCAGCGCTGCACTCTCCCAAGTGAGCCACGGGGCCGGCCCCCAAAGAGGATTTTTTGAATTGCATCTGTTTGGGGATCTTTGAGCATCCTAGATCTGAAGGCCTATGTCGCTACTTACACCTGGAAAGTTTTCACTTATTATTTCATTGAATGGGTTTTCAATGCTTTTTACTTTCTCCTCCCTTTCTGGAACACCTAAGATCTTGATGTTTTAGATGTCTGTGCACTTCAGGTAATTTGCTAGCTCTCTTAGATTTTTGTCTTTTTTTGTTTGTTTGTTTTGCTTTGGTGATTTTTTTCTTCCATAAATTTTATTTTTTTAATTGCTCTTTAATTTTATTAATATTATTTTTTTACATTCTAGAATGTTGTTGCAGAGCAGTTGGGAGGGAGGGTGAGAGGGGAAAGGGTAAGAAAACGTGATAGAAGAAAGAGGAAGGAAGAGGGGTGGGATTGAGGCCTGTGGCACCCCCCCTCATTCCCACAGAGGACACCATCTGGGGCTTCCAGCTGGGCTGGGTGCAGATGTGGCGGGGGTGTGGCAAAAGCCATTGCCCCCTATCACCCCAGCTCAGATACCTGGGGCCCATCTTGCTGTGGCTTGGTCATCATCACTGGGCTGGCTGTGCATGTTGGGGTTGTGACTGTGGCTCGAGGCCCCCCCACTGCCCCTGCTCAGGAGAACCTAGGGTGCTTCCTGCAGCTGCAGTGGTCACCACTGGACTGACTGTGGGTGTTGGGGGGTCATGGCATAGACCTGAGGCCTCCTACTGCCCTGGCTCTAGAGAGCCTGGGGCACCTCCTGTGGCAGCTTAGTGGGTCATTGCTGGGCTGGTTTCACGTGATGGGGGGCATGGCCAAGGTCCAAGGCCCCCTACCACCCCATCTTGCGAGAGCCCAGAGCACTTCCTGCAGCAGGTTGGTGGTCACCGCTGGAGTGGTTGTGCATATTGGTGAGGTTTGGCCAAGGCCCTCATCCCTCACCCTCAGGAGTGGTTTTAGATGTTGAGGGGCATTGCTGGGGCCCCCAACCCTTCCCCCTTCTGGTTTGGTAGCTCAGGGGACTTCTGGTCCTTTTAGATGTTATAGTTGTTCTTTGGTGAAATGAGACCTTTACTAGTTAATATCAAATATCAAACTTTGTCTCTGATTGTGGGTATTTCATTTTTTCTTTCAGTTCTGTGTTGTATTATTTGCTGTTCCTACCATGTAAACT
The DNA here is from genome assembly GCF_000696425.1 of Galeopterus variegatus. Lineage (NCBI taxonomy): Eukaryota > Metazoa > Chordata > Mammalia > Dermoptera > Cynocephalidae > Galeopterus > Galeopterus variegatus. The sequence continues at coordinate 17,848 of NW_007736779.1, forward strand.
CTGCATTGCAACCAATTTGTTGTTCTTTGCTTACTTCTAAAGTGGGGGAACTTCCTGTGGGGACCAGTACTTGAGTCCTGGACTTGAGCTAAATTGCTGCTTTGCTCCTGATTCCCTAAGGAAGTCTTTTTGTGCAGCTCAGGTTTTAATGATTGACTTTATAGGTATTTCTGGGTCTAGTGAGATCTGGTGCACCTGGGTTGTGTAGAAACTCTGCTCTAGGCCTGAGTCTTTTTAGCAAATTGCACCCCATGCAATTCTCTAAGTCCCCTCTGAGTGGTCCTATGCTGATTGGGGGGCAGATCAGCTGTCCTTGCTACACACCAGTGTTCTCCCCAGTGGCCTGTGTCTCCCACTACCCATGCTGCAAACACTTCCATGGGACAGGCCGTGCTTTGGTCCCTTGCAATGACTCACTGGCCTCTGAGTGGCTCCTTTTTTCAGTTATTCTGGCTCCTCACTCCTATGTGGGTCCTCAGGAGCCCTATTAGTGGTCTTGCTGGCCTGGGGGCCACTAAGACCCTTTTCTCCCCTGCCACCTCCAAACAACTTCATCCAAAGGGCACAGCTTTTGCCAGCTCCTGCTCCTTGTACTCAGCAGCTCCGGCCTGGAAGTGAATGGGGCTTGAAATGGAGTGTTTTTTTCTTCCTCTCATCATGGCTTCTCCTGCCTTCATGCACTCCGTCAGTCTCTCCTCCTCTTCCTCTGAGCTCTAGCAGCCCCAACTTGGCTGTCATTGCTTTTCTACATTTGTAAATTCATTGATTCATAGGAGAGAGTGACACTGGGGACCACCTATTCTGCCATCTTGGCCACAAGTTGCTTTGGTCTTCTTCATTTTTTTTAATTATTTTTTTCTTTTCTTTTCTTTTTCTTTTTTTGTCTCCCTGGATTATTTAGATGAGACTGTTTTTGAGAACAGAAATTGTTCTGCTTGCTCTAACTTGCTGCTTAAGTTCTTGATTTTTTTTTTTAATTTTGTCAAATGAATCCTTCATTTCCAGGAGTTTTGCTACATTCTTTTTTATAGTATTAATCTCTTTGTGAATTTCTTCCTTTATATCCTGGATAATTTTTTTCAATTTCATTATGTTATCTAACTGAGTCTTCTCATATCTCATTGAGTTTCCTTAAGATTGTTGCTCAGAATTCCTTTTCAGGAATTTCAAGAGTTTCCTGCTCTATGTGGTCTGGTACTCAAAAATTACGATATTCCTTTGGTAGTGTCATATTTTCTTTTTTTTTCATATTTCTATTATTTCTGTGTTGATGGCTTGTCATCTGGTAGAGCAGTCACTTCTATTACTCTGGAGCAGGCCTTAAGGACAGAGATTTCCTTTTCTTTTTCCAGTCTCCACTGGTGACTGTCCTTGTATCAATGTAGTCAATTGGGCAGCAGGCCACTTACATGGTGGCTGTGACTACTACTGTGCCAGGCAGTGAGCTCTTCTTGCAGCAGCAGTGGCTGTGGTGGGCCACCCATGTGCAAGCACTGTTTTGGGGTGTGCTCATACTTTCTTCTGGGAAGCAGTGGTTCTTCTTGTATCTCCCATATAGGCCCCTGAGTGTGCTCCTGCCTTCTGCCAGGTGGGGGAGGAAGGGGACTGCCCACAATTCCTGCCTAGAACATTATGCAAACGTTTTCTTCTCTGGGAACCAGAACCTTCAATGCCTGTGGATGTATGGATGGAAAAGAAAAATTCCACAAGTGGGTTAATTATAATGATTGTGAGAGGGACCAGTGTAAATTTCACCCCTTGGTTCCTTGACCTGTGTTTCTAGCTATTGGGGACATGGTATCATGTATCAGCTGTTGTTTCAGTGTATATACTGAATCCTGAAGGAGAGCACTCCAACCTTGCAGAATTTGTCTCCATGTTGACATCTTAACTGACCTTTTAATAGGCTATTTTCTCTTTCCTGGAAGCCCACTAATTCTGTGTCATTTAGAATATGGTGAGGCCAATGATTGCCATGGTTATGCACACCATGTCCAATTTCCTCAAACTGGTTAAATACACATCCCTAGGAAAATTAATTCTGGTTAGATTGAGTACAAGAGAAGGCATGCATGATCCTAAGAATAGACGATAATCAGCTAGAACAGATACTACATCCCCTGAAATGATGAATGATATGGTAGACTCAGTAAATGCAAACAACAAAAGTAACTGGTTTGAGGATTGAAATAAGGGAGTAAAAATGCTTTTCAGAGAATTCCTAACACCCATATTTTGGTTTCTAATACCACTTTCCAATGAAAAGAACCAAGGCACCTCGGCAAAATGACAGATTTTAAGATTGTGGCAGAAAATTTACAATATAACCTGCAGCATCTTGTAATGTCACATAAATGTAATATAACACACAGTGATTGAATTATGTCAAAAGAACACAGAAAGCAACTGAAAGAGCTCCCAATGACTAATTCAGAAGAAACTATTTGTTCAAGAAAATAAAATGGTATTGAATTGTTAACGTATGAAAAATACCAATGAATCAATGGTGATATAAATAAGTGATTGGGTAAGTAAATAAATGGGGGCCAAAAAGACTAATCTCCTGTGCAGAGGAATTCCAAATAATTTACCTATGTTCTCTGCCTTCACAAAGGTGGTGTATAACTCCCTGTTCCTTTCATATGGGCTGTGTATAACGACTTTCTTCCAAACAGGACAGTATGGAAAGTGGGGAAAAAGAATAACTTTACAATGGAGAAATGTGACCAAAGAGCCTAAGGAGTCATGACTATTAAATGTAATGTGATATCCCTGGTTGGGATTCTGGAAGAGAAAAAGGACATTAGGTAAAAACTAAGGAAACCTGAATAATTGTGGATTTTAGTTACAAGTTGAGTACTGCTTATCCAAAATGCTTGGGATCAGAAGTGTTTTGGATTTCAGGTTTTTCAAATTTCAGAGTATTTGCATTATGCTTACCAACTGAGTGTCCCTAATCCAAGAATCCAAAATCCAAAATGCTTCAATGAGCATTTCCTTTGAGCATCATGTCTGCACTCAAAAAGTTTCAAATTTTAGAGCATTTTGCATGTTGGATTTTCAGATTAAGGGTGCACAACCTGTAATAATAATGCATCGTTACTGGTTCATTAATGGTAACATCACACTAATGTAAGATGTTAGTAATAGACAAATCTAGGCTTGAGGTGTATGAGAAATCTCTGTACTGTCCTCACAATTTGTTTTATAACTATAAGACTTATTATAAAATATTTAAAATATTGTTTAAAATAAATTGATTAATTTTTTAAAAAATAAGTCTTTTTTACCAGAGGATACAAATGGAGAAAAACACCTGCACTTGGCAAAGGAGAATAAATGAGGGTTACCAATATATTAGCTAGATTTCCCCCACAAAAGCAGAATGTGAGACAGGGATTAAGTGAGGGCAGTTCAGTTGCAAGGCGATTCTGTGGTGCAGTAGCTAGAGACTGGAAAGAGTCAGATAAGTAAAAAATGGAGGGTAGCAGTGCATTATTACAATAACTGCTTTGGGCCATGAAGTCTTAATTCCAATAAGGACTTCATGGGAAACTTATAGCTCTCTCAAAAATTATGTACCTGAGACAGAGACTAAGGGAGTGTTTGTCTTCCAGTTCCCGTCCAGTCTTTGTCAAACATTACTCCAGGGGGTGTTCATGTTCTCACATTTCCAGATATGTGCATGCATCAGAATAGCCCAAGAAAGCCTCTGCAGGTGTTATATGTGGAGGTAGCAAATAATCTCAGGGCAAAAAGCAAAACTAGGCAGTGTCTAAGATGCTGGCTGTCTACATTTGCAGGAGCTATTTCCTGCAGCAATGGCCAGAGCAAAGAGTCCAAGAAGATGTAAACAGAGGGTAAAAGATGTCCAGCACACCATCCTTAAAGTTCTAGTTAAAATATCTCTCTTGGGCTGTTCAGGGTGTTCGGGGAGCCAGGATGTTTTGCAAAGTAGTTCATGAGGAAAATTTTCTTACAGAAAAGTGATGGTATCCTCAGTCATTTCTCACTCTTACTTTTCACATCTTTTTCTAGGCATGCTTCTCCAGCTCCTCTCCCAATCTATTCTAAGTATGATGTAGAAAATCCTTCCTTTTGTTTCATGGAGACATGGCTGAAAAATTGGAAGTTTAATGAGTTTACAAACCCAAGTGGGATGCCCTGGCCCAGTTCCTTTTCTTTCTTTCATCTGTTCTCAAAGTTCAGCATGCATCCACTCATATAGAGAGAACTTGTTAGAATGCACATGACTGGATCCCAGTTTCAGACTCAGTGGCTGTATTGGTCAGGGTTCTCAGAGAAACAGAGCAAATAAAATATATTTAGAATGAAAGAGATTTATTATAAGGAATTGGCTCACACAATTATGGAGGCAGAGAAGTCCTGTGATCTGCTCTCTGCAAACTGGAGACCCAGAACAGCCAGTGGTCTAGTTCTTATCCAAGTTTAAAAGCCTGAGAACCAGAAGAGCCAATGGTGTAAGTTAGAGTCCAAAGGTAGGAAAAGCCCAATATCCCAGCTCAGAAATTTCAGCAGAGGGAACAAATTCTCCCTTACCCTACCTTCTGTTCTATTCAGGCCTCCAACAAATTGGATGAGTCCCACCTAGACTGGGAAGAGAAATCTGCTTTATTTGAATCTATCAACTCATATGTTAAGTTCATCCAGAAGCATCTTCACAGACATACCCAAAATAGTGTTTAACCAAATATCTGGGCACCCTGTGACCCAGTCAAGTTAACACATAAAATTAACCGTCACAGTAGGTCTGAAGTGAGACTCAAGAATTTTTATTTCTGACAAATCCCCAGCTGATTATAATGCTGTTGGTCCAGGGAGCATACTTTTAAAACAACACACTCTATGGTCAGTAGAGCAGCTACTCACTCTCGTTAAACAGTGTGATTGTGCTGGTATTGCTGCAAATGCAGATGACATTCATCATCTACGTGGCTTCCCAGAAGAGTTCCTCTTGAAGGCACTGAGGCTTGCCCTTTGATACTGAGCTGAGTCAACCTTCCCTGCTCTGTTCACTCTTCCGGAGGTTTCTCTGAGGTCTTGGACTTTCTACCTTCATTTTTTACCCAAATCTCTCAACTTGTTTATGATCAATTCACAACAAGGATACCAGGCATTATAGGTCCTTCTGAGCAAGAAGGAAATGAAGAGGAGAGAAGGGAGGTAAAAACTGAGTCAAGACTCATTCAAGAGGGCAGAGCCAACTCAATGCAAAAGCTTACTTCAAAGGTTTGGGCAGTTTAGTCGAGCACGTTGTCCAGGGGGGACACTATTTTCTGCCAGGAGTTCAGAAACATTTGCTATAGTGGGCAGAGCAGAGTGACAAGGGATCCAAACTATTCTTGGCAGGGAGTACATCACATTCTAGCTAATGTGCACAGGAGGGAAAGTAAGAGAGGCATAGGAGCAAAATCTCCAATCCTTCTCAGTCCTCAGGGTCCAGGACCCGTCCCAAAACAGGCCAGAATACCTTGGGAAAAGGTCTGGTTGAAAACTCAAGCAATGGCTGAAGTCAAAGCCTAGTTTTTTTCAGGTCTGTTCCTTCTGGGTACATGCTAGCATTCCATTACCCCAGCAGACTTGAAGCCATGCTGCCCATGTCCCTTGCCTTGGCCAATGAAAGCAATGTAAAGAGAAGAGACAGATGTGTGTGACTTCCAGGAAAAAGCCTACAAATGCCAATGCACCATTCAACATGTTTCATTCCCTCTGTTGCGATGACTGAGGATATTCCGTATGGTACAGGCTTCTGTAGTATTCCTTTCTGAGTGCGGAAGACATGGAGCAGAGCTCCCAGCAACCTGAAATGGGTCCTCGAAGGGAGAAATAAAGAGACATTTGCTCATTAAACCTCTAAGATTTTAGGGGCATTTTGTTATTTGAACATAATCTAGTCCATCCTGAGAGATAGAAAGAGCCAGAATATAGGTCCAATAAGTCCAGAAAAGGGTTGCACAGTGAATTAGGGAAGCCCCATGCCCCAGGATTTATACCTGAAAACACCAGATGGCTTATTTTTTGGCAGCAGTAAATCTGCAGGACAATGAGAAACCAGCCATCATAACTAGGCTACTGGGCACAAGCCTTATGCTGTGTTTCTGTGTATGTGCTGAGCACAGACAAGTGGGAAAGAGGCTGGAGGCTGCTGCCACATCCCCTGCGGCTGGCTAGCTTGGCTATGAAACCAGGTTAGGATTTTAATCCATAGAGAGGGGCAAATCATGGAGTCTCCCTTAAAGACTTAGGAAATGCAAAGTCAGAAAATAAGGTAAAGGAGGTGGAGCCTGACATTTTTCTTTCACTGAACTCGGTCACCTGTCTGTTTTTACGATTCGTTCCATCTCTGAAGTTTGCCTTCTCCCCCTTTGGTTCCAATTTTCCATCTAGACTGAATCTCACACATGCCTCTGTGGCTCTGCCGCTGGACAATGTCCCCCCATGCTGATGTCCTCCTCAGGTCACCACCTCCAGTGATCAGGAGAGAGCTCCCTCTTGTTTCAAGTAGCCCATCTTTTGTGCACACCCACCGAGTTCCTCTTCCCCATGTGAGGACAACCTTCCTGGAGCAAAGATGACTGACAGTCAGTGATCCCAACAATAGATCAGGGACTCCACACGAGCTCCGGTTCCTACCTACTTCCTGTCTCGCCTTGAAAACTCACCACCCAAAGGTGCTTCTCTCCTTCCCCGACACCATTTCACTTCAGCACCATGCTTCCCCACTTTTACAATACTAGAATTACGTGTACGAAAAATCACCAGCCATTTCCGAAAAAGGAGATAGAAGGTCATTCTCTCACAGGCCCAAGAGGAGTTGCAGGAGGAGACCCCGAAGCATCTTGCCTTGGATTGGCTCTCCTAGAATGCTTTAGGTTTTACTGTTGCACAATTAATGAGCTCTTCGAAATAACAGTCTCAGTCCAGAAAGCACAAACATAACAGGTTTCACTTCTTACCTGATTTTTCTAAGCTTCCAAGTTCTGATACCCTCCACCTTCTCTTAGACTAGCTTTACCCGATACACCATGTGAGCTGTTCCAGTGTCTACCCTTCAGCTCATCAGAGGAACCTCCCCTTGAGAGCAGCAAGGATCACTTTAGGTGGCTCTTTGGGGCTTATCTTTGAAAGTTCACTTTTCTTGTAGGTTTTGTAATCATTACTCCCAAAGGACAAGCTGTTCTTTAGATTTCAGTCTCCACACCACGAAAGCCGAAGATTTCCCAAGTTTGAGGTACATCAGTCAGGGGTCACTTAGAAATCCAACTTAACAAGATTGCTTCCCTCACTGTGTGAGCTATTTAATTCCTTTTAGCTCTGTTCTGCTGCTGACTGATTGGCAGGCGGAATTGTTTCAAGGTTACTTCCCAGGGACTGGATGTACCTGCATACAGCATGTTTGCTGGAAATCACAAGTCACAGAATTACGATTTGGGTCTTTATTTCTACCCAAGCAAATGTAAAAATACACATACCTCTATGGGTTTTTTTGCTTTTTTAAAAAAAATTTGGCATCATATGTTTTGTATATTCCATACTGTTATTAATCGTTTACCATGGTCTCCTTCTGGTTCTTTTTCTCTAGCTATACCTTAAGTGCTGGAGTTTTCCAAAGTCATATTTCTGGTCTGCTTCGTCTCTCCCTTGGCATACTCCCCCTGTGAGCTTCCATACACTTCCACAACTTTAGGTATCACAGTATCTGACAACTTGAAACACTGTCTCCCACTAGATCTCTCCCCTGTGCTAAATAGCAGTACCTATGTTTTCAACTGGAAGCTGAATATTTATTGTGTCTCAAGTGAACCCCGGACTTGCCATGCACAATGTACTTATCATCTTTGCCCATTGCCCACCACTCCCTGCACCAACCTCTAAAACCTCTTCCATTGGGGCTGTCACCATTACATCTCTCTGTGTCTCCTCCTGTCCCGCCTATGGTGGTAGACAACACTCGTGTTCACCAATGTCTAGTTCTCTTGTAATTTCATGTACTTCCCTACCCGTTAATGAATATGGCCATGTTATGAGTCTGGCCAATAATAAAATAGCAGATTAATGTGTGTCTGTTGCCTTCATGTGAATGAATTCAAGAGCTGGGGCATCATTCCCCACACTCTCTCCAGCACAGGGACTCAGTACATGGAGGGAAATGCTGAAATAATTGCAATCTGGGTCCCTTAGTTACTATGATGCATGAATTCCCATTAAATTGACTGAGCAAGAAGTAAACATTTGCTGCTTTAAGCCTCTGTGATTTGGAGCTTGCTTGTTAGCACATCACAACCTAGTCTACCCTAACTGGTAGACCCTTTCTGGTTAATGGGACTCACTTACCTGAGAGATCAAACATCACTAATGCTTTCTTTTCCTTGATTTTCCATATCCAGGTGGTCAATAAGTTCTCCTCCTTAAACCAATTTTCTCTCCCTTAAACCAATTTTCAGCTTTTCATTTTAATTGCCATGATCCCCTTTGTAATAACTCATATTTTTACAAAGTTTCCTAAATGGGTTTCCTGGGTATCCCAGCCCCACCTCTACACATGCATGCTTCATATGACTGCCAGAGTATTTCAAAATAAAAATCTGATTTGTGTACTCATATTTTTCCTTAGAAAATCCTTATGTAGAGTTCTTTTGAATATAGTCACCTATTTAAAGCATTTTAGAATATCAATATTATTTTGCATATGGGACATGGCAATATTAGAAATCAAATCATATAACAGCATATCCAGAAAACAAGAAACTGCATCAGAGAAGAAGAGCAACTCTTTGTGAGCAGAACTTGCCATCCCTGGCATGCACTTCCATCAAGAGAGGGATTGAGAGGGAAGGAGAGGCCAAAGGAAAAGCAAGACACAGACGACAGACCAGAAAGCTGCATGCCTTCCCAGCTCTGCCAGCACGCACAGCTTACGACAATCTCTTTTTCGAGAGCAGGTCTAAAAGCCAGTCCCCAGCCCCAGCCAGAAGCCAACCCACTCTGTTTTCCTCATCACTCTTTCAGCCCCGCACTCAACCGCTCCCTGTGAAAGCAGCAAGCCAATGTTGTCATCCCTGATTAAAAAAATAATAATAACTTTTTTAAAAAACAAGACAGAGAATGACCATTTAACTCGACCAATTCAGCGCATTTGTGGCCCAGCAAGATTGCTTCCCAGGGATTCTGGTCAGCAGCTAATTTCTCCTGACACAGGGACTGCCTCCTGCTGTTTACCATTCATTTTTGGTGTAGACCTGGCAGTTTAGAGAAAAGTCCTGCCAGGAAATAATATTACCAGGCATCATTTTTATTAGTTCTCTTTTTATTTCTAGCAGAGTCTCTCTAGGGAAGCCCGTGTTATATTTGGCAGACGGTAAGGTGGGATATACAAAGCAAGGCTGTAAATGGTGCCAATACATTCTCCTCAGCTGCTGAGCCCCCAGGGGTCTACCTGGAGCTGTATTTAAACTCACATATTTAAATCTAAAGGATAATTTCTAGTGGTCGGGGCCCTACAGGATTTACCGACTATTATTCCCACCTCAGACTTAAATAACCAAGTGATAGCTAAGAGAACGGAAACTAGTACTGGTACAGTCTCTATAAAATCCAGACAAATGGCCGAGATTATATTTTGCTAAAGGGAAAATTTAATGATAACAAATTAATATTAATAATTAGTTGATTATTGTTTTAAGGCAAATTCTCCCAAATCAAAATGTATGTAGGCAATTTAGGATTGCTTTTCATCTCTATAATCTCATTTTTGAATACTTATTTAACCATTATAAACAACTTGCAGAATTGCTAGCTATTTAAATCCCATATTTTTTTTTTTTTCAGGATGAATATTTTTAAGGGCATAGATTTAAAATATCTTTAAGGGCATAGATTTGAAATACAGAAGTCTCCACTGAAATTTTCCTTAAGAAAAGTTGTCTTTCTGCCCTGGCTGCTCCTCTTTTAACACCTCCCCTCTCCTTCCTGACCTCCCTCCCCCAGGACCCTATGCCTTAGTAAGGGAAGAGGTGATTTGGGAAAATGTTGGGAAAGGGAGAGAATTTAAAAGATTAAGCGCAAATCCACTAGGGAAAAACAAAACAAAACAAAACCCTCTGCAAAGCCTTGCTCACGTGCACCCAGTTCCTCTGAGATACGTGGAATTTACTGGAGGCCTCCTTGAAGGCAGCTTATAGGGTCCCAGGAAATGCTGCTGTCAGATCTCAGATGCCAAGGGGTCATGGGATCTGAGGGCTCAGGCCAGGGAAGCACAGGCCTATGCAATCCTAACTGCTACCATGCCAAGTGGAGCTGTAGAATTCCTTGTCATTGGCTCATATGACAGGCTACCATCTGAGTGAAGAATTGGGGATAAGCATGTATTACTGATGAAGAAGTAAAATGAAATGTGTGCTCCTCTGATGTGTCTCCCGCTGGTCATTTTGCCTCTGAGCACTGGCAAGTGCCCGCAGCAGCAGCCATGAGCCTGACTTCCCCACGCTCAGGCAACACCATGCTTGCTTCACCACCACTCCCCTGTGTGTGGGGTCCCCAAACCACCTCAAAGGTGTTCCTTTCTGAACATTCTGGGCCATGTTATGTGCAGGGCTCAGGCTCTTGTTGTTATCTACTTTGGGCATCATTTTTTATCAATGTGCTGTGTCAGCCATAGTTGTTTTGTAGAGCCCCCCCCCCAATGGTAGATTTCTACGCCCCTTTGTTTAACCTTGCAGCTAGAATGTACTTGCTTGTGAAGGACTCCTAAGAGCTGGTTTTGTGGTTAATGGTTGACTGCATCTCTGCCTTCTGTAACTTTGCTGCTTAGCTGGTTCAGAGAAGCTGCCTGCTCATTTTACAAAGATCCCCTAACCACATTTCCTGCCTCTGTAACCCTGCTTGATGAAGCCCCTCACCTGCTCAATGAAGCCCCCAGTTTTGGGTGACTTTGCCTGGATACAGGCAGAGCCAATAAAGAAGCTTGCATGCTTGCTCAAAAAAGGGTATAAAACCCCTGGTCCCCCTGCACTCAGGGCCCAGGAATTCAGAACAAGAGTTCACCTGGGACTACTAGCATAATAAATCTTCTCATTACTCCATCTCTCTGAGTGTCTGACGTTTCTTTGGTAAATTTTCCGTAACAGTTTTCTCTTGTGTATCTTTGTATGAAATACTAAAGAGAAACAACTGGAAATGGTTGGAGAGCACAGGATAGAGCTTTTTGAAAATTCTGGTCATGAGGAATTCAGAAATAATCATGAAGCGAATGGAGCAGAGATAAGAGATGACATGGAGAGGAGTGACTGTGAGAAACCTGGGCATGCCACGTGGGATGAGAGCCAAGCACTTGCGTGGCCCTCCTGCAGCACAGCGCGCCCCGCCACATCCCCCACCTCCCCTCCTCAGGCTACCATGCCTGTGTACTAGACGCAGGCCACATCAGCTTCCTCTTAGTTTTTCAAATATGTCAATTTGGTGTCACCTGTGCATGTCTGCACATATTAGGCTCTGTGCTTGAAATAAATGCTCTTGCTCCACCCATCTTTCAGGCCCTAGATTAAGAGGCCTTCCCTGCCCCCCAATCTAAACAAGATCCCCACCTTATATCCTCTTAGAGGCCCCTACACATCTTTACGCTTATCACAATTTATGACGTGTATCCATCCACAGGCACACAATCATGCATGTAACTTTCTCCTCCGCACTACACTCACCTTCATGAGATGTAGGGAATTTGTTTTGCTAATGGCCACAGCTCTGTGAAAGCACAGTGCTTGGCACATATTTGGGTGAGTTGTGTTTTGTTGACAAATACAGAAGGCTGAACACTCGAGGGAAAGACTAACAAATGAAAAAAGCAACAAAGGAGATTACATTGGCAAGAAAGAGTTAGTAGGCAAAGATTATTTTAGTTAATACCAATAATAATAATCCCGGTTATTTGTTTACCCTTTTGTACTTTGCAACAAATTTAACCTCCACTGTTTCATTCGGGCCCCAGTGAGAAGAGAAGCATAGTGGATAACTGGCAGCTCCTTGACCCACACTAGGGATCCTTCTTGTGTTTGTGGTAAGTAGTTATTTTTAGTGGCAAACATTGTATTTTTGTCACATCTTAGGCTTTCCAGTAAGCTTTTCTATGAACTTTATGGTATGCTCACACTTGAGACAGTTCCTGTTGTAGTTCCAGCTACATATTCAATGTTTCTGCAGTAGGTTCTGTAGACTTTTCCAAGGTTAATAACTGTTAGGCACCAAAATCTTGTCTGCATGTTAGCTGAACCCACTCAAATTTGGTTATTTCTGGCCTATTGATACTCAATCTTTTTTAACTTTTAAACTATGAAAACAAGTGATTTTATTAAAAGTAAAAGATAGGCACATGATGCCTTATTTTATTTACATAAAACAGATTTGGTTCTGCTATAATTCCCAGTCTCAGCTTACTCGGGGGCTGCTAAATCTTCATCTTGGCCATGGTGCTATGTGGCATCAGTCTATACTAAGACTCAATAATTATCCATATCTAACTTTCTCTATACAGTTCTAATATTTCTAGGACCCTATTCAAAAAGTCAGTGCAGCCTGACCTGTTATTTACTTATTTAAGTCTGCTTAGTAATACTGAGGACTTTCTGCTTTAACTGCAGCTGCTCTTGCTGCTACTATTACTCTTCGCCTTTCATCCGTCTCTGTCTCTCTGCATTTGCACATGGATGCATTGCAGCACATCATTATAGGGAAGAGTAGTCTTTTTGTCCAATCTGAAAAACCACCATGCTAATTTTTATCTGATATACTGTGTGCACTGGGCACCTAGCACTGTTCCGTGCTGGGCTCAGTTTTCTGTGCAATGCACTAACTGCTGACATGCACCAACCTGTGCTTCCTTCAGGGCTCATTTCAGCCTCAAGAAGCAGATGATTCTTCTCAGTCCTGTTGGCCACCATGGCTGAATGGCCAGGAGCTATAATTGGACTGTCTGTCCTGGCTTCACAATGCCACTGTCTCTGGTCTATACAGACTCTTGAATTCCAATGATTATTCTGGTTTGGTTTGTTCTCAGACCTCAAAGATTTTTCTGATCTGATTTAGGGTAGAAAGGAATGACTTATGGGAAAGGCACATTGGGAAGACCCCTATTTTTTCAAAAAAAAAAAAAAAAAAGGTACATTTCTTTTTTGTGTTTTCTTGGTATACCTTTGTCAATATGTAAAAACTCTGGATCATGCTCAAATTGCTGCTTCCATAAAAGAAAAAGTCTTAATAATTTTTTCAAAAAAAAAAAAAAAAAAAAGGTACATTTCTTTTTTGTGTTTTCTTGGTATACCTTTGTCAATATGTAAAAACTCTGGATCATGCTCAAATTGCTGCTTCCATAAAAGAAAAAGTCTTAATAATTTTTCTTTAAATTTTAACTCTTTCCTAATATGATCTGTAATTACATTTCAACTAAATCAAAATATTCGATATTTATGTTCGTGCTATGTGTCAAGCAAGTCAGGTAGTACTATTTTCTTTTTTCAGATAAGGATACTGAACTCATGATATTTAAAATATCAGTGGTCTCACAGCTAGTCAATAGAACTGGGAAAATACAGCCCAGTCCTTCTGATTCTGAGCTCAGTGTCCTTTTGACAATATTATGTAATCACTTGTGCTAGAAATAAAATGATTTTCTTTACCAGTGTTCTCCTATAGTTTTCTTCACACACCTGTGCATACCTTAGGCTTTTGTGATATGGTTGGGTATGCATGGGTGGGAAGAACATGTGAGAAACAAAAAGTGAAATACCTTTGAAAGAGTGAAAGGAGAGAGGTCAGCTGAAGGAAGGTAGTACAGATATTTTGGCATAGACTTAGAATTGGGGAAATGGATTTAGTGCTACCAAAATAAGTAAATTAAAAATAAAAGATTGTGAATATTATTTCTTCTCATATACACATAGTGTACACACTTATTCCAGTGGTATAAACATTGTTCAGGTAAAGACTCTTTGACATCTTGAGAACCAATGAAGCTGGAATGTACAACCTGATGAGCCAAAAAACCGTGTGGCATTTCTGACTCCAGCCCTTACTGTGTCACGAGACATGTGTCTTCCATTCAGATCTTCTATTTGTAACACCTGCCCCAAGAAAAAGAAAGATATTTTTTCCTCCTTAGGAAATTTAGCTGTTAACAAAATGTTTTGAGCAAAACTAGCAATTCTTTAGCATCACTGTTATATCAATAGTTTACTCGTAAGCCCAACAGCCATGAAATTATTCAACCTATCCTGTGCTCCTCTCAAGAGAACTCATCACACAAAATGTCTGTGCCTTTGAAGCGCTTTTCTGATGAAGTGGGTTGTATCAATTATACACTTTTCTCTTGTAAGGCAACTTCTTAGCAAGGAAAAGAGAATGGCAATGGAAAAGTGTTTCAGTGTGTTTGATGCTTGTTTATTTTACTGTTTTTGAGCTATTAAAATAATAGCCTTCACTGAAAAGGTGTGAGCAGTGTAAGCTGAGGAAGGGGGATTTAATAAATAAATGACTAACATAAGGCTGTTAGAAACCACATGCATCTTCGTTAAAACATTTCTCAAAAGCCCTCAAGAGAAATACTGAGCAAATATTAGCAAAGATCAAAGACAACCATCAACTTTCCTCTTGAGGAACACTTTAAAAATAAGCCTTACAGTGTGTCACAAGTCAGTAAACAGGGATTTACAGATAGAAATGACTCCATCAGTTTTTCTGATTCAGCGAATTGGGAATGAGGCCCAAGCCTAGCTGTCGACTCTGGTGAGGGTGGTCAGAGACCTGCACTGGAAGAAACCAAACTGGAGGTACAGCTTCTTTTCATGAGTCTGACTTCACATTTTCTATCACGGGGTGTTGACCACAGCTTTGGTGGTGCTCTAAGAGACCTGTCCACTTGGTGTGTGACTCTAAAGCAAAATCAGGACCATTTGGGGACACATTAATGCTGATTTTATGTAGTGCGAGAGAACCAAGAGGAGGTGTCAACTCACGTTTGTGTCTGTTCCATGACTGGATAAACGTATGCTATTCTCTATTTACAGAAAATGGCATCTGGCTTGCTCTTGTGGTGCTAAAATGGATAAGGATGAGTGGTGTAGACAGTTCCGTCAGCTGTACTTTAAGCTGTCTAAATGGTTTCTACAAATTCCCACCTACAGTGGACAAGGTCAAAAGCTCTGAGGAAGTGCCACCTCATTAAGATTGAAATGCACCTGGCTCTGAGCCCCACACAACTATCCCTGGTGCTAAAATTAGTCCTATAGATGCCTGAGTCCTCCATCGTTCCATCTCACATTTGGTCCTGCTAAGCACAGAGGACAGTTAATAAAGGAAGAAAAATTAGTCTAACTAAATTAATTGGGCTCTAGTCCGAGGGAGGGTGAGCATTGCCACTCAGTCTATTTCTGAAAGAACAATGGGGCTTTTATTGCCGGTAAGGCTGGCTGCCTGCATTCTTATTTAATTCTTCCTTAGGCTTCAGGTGTGCTGTGCCCCCAGGGGAGGAAATCCAGAGGAGTGTTTCTGCTTTCGTTCTGTCAATAGAATAGAGTGCTACACATACCTAAACAAAAGAAAACAAACACACACACACAAATCAATCACGTGAATAGAACCAAGATAACTAATGGTTCATGAAATGATATTAGTGAACCTTGCACAGTACATTTTTCTGAAGCGATCTATTGTCAGGCAGTTGAATTAATATATTTATAAGGCCCTTAGAAAATACACAGTACTCTCTAAATATACTGTTATTAGAAGAACAAGTTTATTTTCACACCTAATTATGAAAAGAATAAATCAAACTTAGGATTGGAAGAGATGTAGAGACCTTTTGGTTCAATACTGCTTCTGAAAAAATAGGGGACCAGTGAGGTTTAGAGACTTGCCCAAGTGACCTGCTGGCTCAGGGCAGAGCACTGGTCACACCCTAGGACTTCTGGAAGCTGTGCTGCTGTTCCTTCTACCAGAGTGCACTGCTGCTGACCATATTAGCAGGAGTCCCCAGCATTTTCCTTAAAATAAAAATAATGTATTTTCTATAGCTGAGTTCCCATACTTTACTACGAATAAGAATCACCTAGGGTCTTTAATAAAAATTCAGATTCTTGACACTCACCCCCAGATATTTTAATTTAAAGGGTAATTCTTAAAAAAAAAAAAAAGCCTGGTTTATTTTTTTTATTTGTTATGAATATTCATGAGATACAAAGCTGATTGTCACCCCTTGTGCCCATGATGTGAGAGCCAGATTCATACAGGCAGCATACCCATTACAACAAATTGCATTTGTACCCGATGTCCCCCACCCAATTATCCCCAACCTCTTTCTCCTTCCCCCTTTTCCTCCAACTCCACTTTGTAGCCCAAGGAATGTTCTCTCCCTCTGCAAGACCAACACAACGCTATGGTCTTTCTTTCCTTCCTTCTTTCTCTCTTAGCTCCCACATATGAGTCAGTACATGCGGTATTTATCCCTCTGTGCTTTGCCTATTCCACTCAACATAACTTTCTCCAGGCTTATCCATGTTCTTGCAAATGGGAGTATTTCATTCTTTTTTATGGCAGAGTAGTATTCCATGGTGTATATAAACCATAGTTTCCTTATCCAATCATCCATCAGACATTTAGGTTGGTTCCATGTCTTGGTTATTGTAAACAGAGCTGTGATGAACATGGGAGTGGAGATATCCCTTTGACATGATGATTTCCATTCCTCTGGGTATATAGCCAGAAGTGGGATTGCTGGATCATATAGAAGATCTATCTGTAGTTGTTTGAGGAAACTTCAGACTATTTATCATAGTGGTTGTACTAATTTATAGTCCCACCAACGGTATAGGGGTGTTCCCTTCTCTCCACACGCTCACCAGCATTTGTTATTCACCATCTTTTTTATTGTAGCCAGTCTAACTGGAGTGAGGTGGTATCTCAATGTAGTTTTAATTTGCATTTCTCTGATGACTAGTGACACTGAGCATTTTTGCATGTACCTGTTGGCCATTTGTATGTCTTCTTTTGAAAAATTTCTATTCAGTTCCTTTGCCCATTTTTTAATTGGGTTATTTGCTTTTGAACTGTATAATTGCTTGAGTTCTTTGTATATTATGGATATTAATCCCTTGTCAGATGCATAGTTAGCAAAAGTTTTCTCCCACTCTGTAGGTTGTCTTTCACTCTGTTGATTGTTTCCTTTGCTGGATTTTTATTTTGATATAGACCCGTTTGCTTATTTTTTCTTTTGCTGCGTGTGCTTTGGGACTCATGTTCTTAAAGTCTGTGCCCAGACCTAGTTGCTGAAGTGTTTCACCTATATTTTCCCTTAGTAATGTTACAGTTTCAGGTCTTATACTTAAGTCTTTAATCCATTTTGAGTTGATTTTAGTGTATGGTGAGAGGTGTATATCTAGTTTCATTCTTCTGCATATGGATATCCAGTTTTCCCAGAACCACTTGAAGAGGGAATCATTTCCCCAATGTAGATTTTTGTCACCTTTGTCCAATTTCAGAAGGCTGTAAGCCTGAGGGGTGATTTCTGGGTTCTCAATTCTACTCCATTGGTCTGAATGTTTATTTTTATACCAGTACCATGCTGTTTTGATTACAGAGCTTTATAGTATATTTTGACATCAGGTAGTGTTATGCCTCTGGCTTTATTCTTTTTGCTCAGGACTACTTTGGCTATTTGGGGTCTTTTGTTCTTCCATATGAAAGGTAAGACTGTTTTTTTCCACTTCTGTGAAGAATGTCATTGGTATTTTGATGAGGATTTCATTGAATCCGTAGATCACTTTGGGTAGTATAGACATCTTCACAGTGTTAATTCTTCCAATCCAAGAGCATGGAATATCTTTCCATCTTTTTGTATCTTCTTTAATTTCTTTCAGAAGTGGTTTATAGTTCTCATTGTAGAGATCTATCACCTCCTTGGTTAAATTGATCCCTAGGTATTTGCGTGTGTGTGTGTGACAATTGTAAATGCACTTACTTTCTTTATTTCTCTTTCTGTTAGTTCATTATTTGAGTATATAAATGCAACTGATTTGGGAGCATTTATTTTGTATTCTGCAATGTTACTGAAGTTATTAACCAGCTCTAGGAGTTTTCTGATAGAGTTCTTAGGTTTTTCTATATATAGTATCATGTCATCCGCAAATAGGGAAAGTTCGACTTTGTCTTTTCCAATCTGGATGCCCGTTATTTCTTTATCTTGCCTGATTACTCTAGCTTGTACCTCTAGTACTATGTTAAATAGAAGTGGTAAGAATGGGCATCCTTGTTTTGTTCCTATTCTTAAGGGAAATGCCCTCAGTTTTTCCCCATTCGGAATGATACTGGTGGTGGGCTTGTCATAAATGGCCTTTATTGTGTTGAGATATTTTTCTTCTATACCTAATTTTTTGAGAGTCTTTATCATGAAGGGATGTTGAATTGTGTCAAATGCTTTTTCAGCAACTATTGAGATAATAATATGGTGTTTGTCCTTGAGTTTGTTGATGTGATGTATCACATTTATTGACTTGATGAATCCCACTTGATCACAGTGTATATATTTTTTAATATGTTGCTGTATTCTGATTACTAATATTTTGTTGAGGATTTTTGCATCTATGTTCATCAAGGATATTGGCCTGTAATGTTCTTTTTTTGTTGTGACCTTATCTTGTTTTGGTGTCAGAGTTATGTTGGGCTTATAGAATGAGTTTGGAAGAGTAGCTTCTGTTTCACTCTTTGAAATTGCTTAAGGAGAATTGGTATTAACTTATTTTTAAAAGTTTGATAGAATTCAGCTTTAAAGCCATCCAGACCCAGACTTTTCTTTGTTAGAAGATAGTTAATTACCACTTCAATCTCTTTGCTTGTTATTGGTCTGTTCAGGTTTTCTATCTCTTTTTGGTTCAGTCTTGGTGTTTGTATGTGTATAGAAACTTATCAGTATCTTCCAGATTTTCATATTTGTTGTCATACAGTTGTTTATAATAGTCTCTAATGATTCTTTGTATTTCTGTGGTATCAGTTGTAATATCTCCCTTTCCTTTTCTGATTTTTGTTATTTGGGTTCTCTCTCTCTCTCTCTCTCTCTCTCTCTCTCTCTTTTGTTATCCTACCTAATGGTTTGGCTATTTTATTTATCTTCTCAAAAAACCAACTTTTTGTAGTGTTGATCTTTTCTATTTTGGGGGGGAGTCTCTATTTCATTTAGTTCTGCTCTGATCTTAATCATTTCTTTCCATCTATTACCTTTAGGTTTGGATTGTTGTTGTTTATAAAGTTCTTTGAAGCATAGTATTACATTGTTTGTTTGAAGTCTTTCCGTTCTTTTGATATAAGCATTTATTGCCATAAATCTGCCTCTTAGTACTGCTTTTGCAGTATCCCACAGGTTTTGGTATGATGTATCTATTTTCATTAGTTTCTAGAAATTTTTTGATTTCTTGTTTAATTTCTTCTTGGACCCATAGGTCATTAGGGAGCCTATTATTTAGTTTCCATGTATTTGTGTAGTTTCCAGAGGTTTGCTTATTATTAATTTCCAATTTTAGCCCGTTGTGGTCTGAAAAGATACTTGGAATGATTTCAATTTTTTAAAATTTTCTGAGGCTAGGTTTTTGACCTAATACATGGTCTATCTTGGAGAATGTTCCATGAGCTTATGAGAAGAAAGTATATTCTTTAGTTGTTGGGTGAAATGTTCTGTATATATCTGTCAGGTTCAGTTGGTCTAATGTGCAGTTTAAATCCTGTGTCTCTTTGTTGATTTGTTGCCTGGAAGATCTGCCCTCTACTGAGAGAGGGGTGTTGAGATCACCCACTATTAACATATTAGGGCCTATTTCTTTCTTTAGGTCTAAGAATGTTTGGTTTTTATATCTGGATGTGCTCCAGTATTGGGTACATATATATTCATGATTGTCATGTCTTCTAGCTGGATTGACCTTTTTATCATTATATAGTGGTGTTCTTTGTCTCTTTTTATGTTTTTGGCTTAAAGTCTATTTTACCTGATATAAGAATAGCTATTCCTGCTTGTTTTTGGTTTCCATTTGCATGGTATATCTTTTTTCCATAGCTTCAGTTTTAGTCTGTGTATGTCTCTATAGGTGAGATGAGTCTCTTGAAGACAACATGTACTTAGGTCTAGCTTTTTAATCCAATCAGTCAATCTGTGCATTTTGAATGAGGAGTTTAATCCATTCACATTTAGGGTGGTTATTGACAGATATTGTTTCATTCCTGTCATTTAATTGCTTTTTTTAGATGTTTTAAATATCTTTTATCCCTACTTCCCCTTTTATTTCTCTTCTTCAATGTTAGTTGGATATTTTAGGTGGCATCATTTAGCTTCTTGCTCTTTCTCACTGGCATTTTTGTTTTAACAGCAGGTTTTGCTCTTTCTTGTATATCCGTGGTAGTGACTTTCATTATTCAGATTCCAGATGATGGACTCCCTTGAGAATTTCTTGCAGGGATGATCATGTGATAGTGAACTCTATTTTTAACAAGCCCACAGATAATTCTTCTTCAGTTAGACCATGGAGCCCACTTTGAGAAATGTGATTCTATGTGATTAATTATAACATTGATGAACAGGTTGGAACACAATAAGATTCTTTTTTTTTCATTATATGAAAGGCAATTTAAATAAACTCTCCCTGTTCTTCCTCACTCCTTGGGAAAAGTAATTTTTGCCTTCTCAATGAAATGTATAATTAGTAAGATTTCAAAGAACTTCTAGTTCTATCTCCTTTCCTCCCTTCCAGGTTCTACGTCTTTGACTTGTGACTAATTTTTTTCCAGACCATATTCTGATGTTAAAATGAGATTTAGGGATGATTAAAATGCAAACACACATGAAGCCACAATTTCACTTTGTCAGTCTCTATTTCACTTTTCTTGATTAATTCAACTTTGCATACAAACAATAATTTCAAGGATGTGTGGCAGATCAGTGAGAGTTACTTAAAGGCATTGAATATAATCCTCTGAGTAGCTTCACGAAGCAGGGAAAATAATATACTAGTGTCTCTTGTGACACTTAACACTCTTAATATTGTGGTCAAGCAATAACAGTACAAGTATGTGGAAATTCAGGGTAGAAAGAATACTTCCAGCTCAGAAAAATAATGGAAAGCATATACCAGCCAGTGTCTGAGCTGAGAGTGGAAGGACAAGGGGACGCAGGATTTATTAAATGTGTACAATGTGGCAGAGTCTTATTTACACTGCAGAGAAGGGGAACAAAGATGGCAGCAGTGTCCCCCTGGGAAGAAAGGCTAGATCTTGTTTAGTTATACTCTGTAGCTAATGCACACTTTAGATACTGTGAAAATAGTTGTATGTGCATGGTCAGGATAAGCAAGGAGTAGGCTGTCAGGAAAAACTGTGAAGGACTTTGAAATGGGGGAAAATATCAGAGTGTCCTGTCTACCACACTTTTCCAGGTTATCTCCTTTCATTTTCTTCAACTTTGTTTAACAACTCTGTAAATTGAAGAATACTGCAAATAACACAAATGATTCTTGTCCATAGACAACATAAATCATGTCTAGAGGAGAAAGTTTCTTACCGTCCCTTCAAACGAAGGCTGGGATGCAATAGGTCTGAAGACTTCATACTGAGTTTTGCAAGGGTGTTCAAGAGAAAATGCAGCCAGCCAGTAGAGCTGGGCCTGGAGTGAAACCAAGGGAAGGCACACGGGCACATTTTAAGCACTTTTTTGAGTCTCTCAAGAAAAAGAAGAAATGGGTTGATAATTGCAGTGCTTGGGCTCTGAGCTCCTTAAATACAAAGAATCAAGCTCGCATACCTTGCAGGATGAATGAGAACTTACCAGTAAAAAGAGACATATCAGACCTGTCATAGGCAGATTTTACAATAATCAGGGCTGCATTTGCAAGAGAATCAAAGTTCCATGTTGTCAGTTTCAGCTTTCCTAGTTAAATTAACTTCTCCAACAATTCGACTTTCTGGAAGAAAGAGCGGGCCGGTGGGGGTGAGATACATTCAGATGAAGGAAATATGCTCCTAAATTCACCTGACCTTATTTGCTATGAGCTACAAGAAAACAGAACAAAACACAGCTGCACATATTTGAGAATGGCAGCTCCTCTCTGTGCTGCTTTTGTGTGTCGCAGCCACTTCTCTCCGCTTCTCCCATGCAATGATGTGGCCCTGGAGTTGCCACCCTTGTTTCTTCCACAAGCGTTTCACTCTCTCCCTTCTGCTTGTTCCTCCTTTTCCCCCAGAGTATCAGCTCAAACAGCAGCTGCCACATCCTCACAGAAAACTGCCCAGCACCTTAGCTTAACCTTGACCGCCACCCTGTTCCCTCAGCCACTTCTCTTCAGTTCACTGACTAAAATTATATTACTTCTGGATACATCTGCTACTGTCTCTCCCCCACCCACACAGCCACAAACGTTAAGTGCCCTGAGAACAGGGACATTTTCTGAATCATTCATTGATATTTTATTAGCATCTACAATAGTTTCTTGGACACACTTAATGCCCCCAAAATATTTGTTGAATCAACAAATGAATAAAATACATAAGGATGTGGCTAGGGAAGGCAGGAGCCACAAGCAGAGCTATCGCCAGTTTTTCTGTTTCCCTTCACTGCATCTTCTCTGTACTAAGAAGCTAGAGTTGGGTCTACCATTCCCAGCCCAGTCCCTAGAACGACGCATGAAGTTGTGTGTTTGCCATGTGGTATTGCGCTGGTCGAGGATTGGCAAGGCTACTTCATTACCTCTTGAGAAACTCATGAACTACCTGTACACCTGACTGGATTCTTTTGCTGAGACACCCTGGCAAAGCAAAACACAGTGGTGCCCAAAGGGTGCGAGAAATGGAAAGATTTATAAGCAAGGGAAAGCTTCCTCACTGGCAAGTTTTGGAATTGGTCTGGCTACAGTCTGTCTTGTCTGCAATATGCTTGTGTTTTCAGTCCTTCGAAATTCAGACAATTTTCTCTCTTTCCCAAAAGCTGCTTCTAGCCTAGCCGTGGGTCACCATATAATGTTCCCATCAATGCTGTTTGGGCCCCACGCAGTGTGGTTTGCTGCACTTTTTGTGGGTTTTTACTGTGGTCTTCATGGATTCATGGCAACCTGGAACCTTAAATGGGGGAGCTGGGATGGAATCTCTTCAGATATTGGAGAAATTACCTTGACCCTTCTGACAGGTCTCTCTTGGCCAGGTCATCATCCTATCCTCTTCCTTAATCCATTTCTTTCAGCCCATGTCCAAAGCATACTCAAGCAGTCTAGGAAGAAAATATTACAGAGAAGAACATTCATGGACTTTGCTATTACAGTCCAGAGTTTAAATCATGACTTTGAAATTTTTTAGACAGGAGTCTTAGGAAAAGTTAACTTCCTAATTTTTAGGAAACTCATCTCTGATGTTGAAGTAATGATAATTATATTATACCATTGTGAAAATACAGTGATGCTTTTAACATAACACATTATGCATAATTGACACTGAATAAAAACATTTTTGTCCTAACTCCTTTCCCCAGGTAGTTGAAGTTGGATGTGCTCATTGATGAAACTTGCCCCTGCTGATATTATTCTTAGGAGAGCATCCTAATGTCCTCTTTCCATGTGTCCTATCTATGGTAGCCACTATCTTTTCTGCGATGGGTGGATACGTGGGGTTTCCTTGCCACATCCTGCCATTCTGCTCACCCCAACCCCAGTTTACTTAGTGTAGCATATGTGAGTATCTCTGCCTCTCAGATATTTTCCTAAACAGAGATCACTAAGATTTCCTATAGAAATGAATGATGAGGATACATAAGCCCCAAGTAACCTCACTTTTCAAATTAATACTTTATATGCATTTTCTCATTTAATCTTCACAGCCCTGTGATATAATTATGCTATTATTGAGAATTTCTACAGTTCAAATAACTTGACCCACTTGACCCAGTTAGCAAATGGCAGAGTTGGCCTCAAAACAGCTCTGTTTGACACAAAAGTCTCAAATATATCTCTCACTCTATTGCTTCCTTTGGTAACTCATTATGTAATTACTCTCATGAAAGAATAGACCACATTCTAATGACACCTTAATAACATCCATACCGAACACAGTATTTTAAGCACTTTGGGTATGACTGGGTACTTATGTGTTATATAATGTAAGTAAGATAAGAATCTTTGAAGGCAAATATTCTCATTAGAATCATTGGTTTAAGAATTAGAAGCGGCCATAAGATATTAAGACTCAGTACCTTTTCCTGTCAGTACACATAGTATTAAAACCTAATGAAATGCCAGTTGGCTCATGAACAAAACAGAGATTTGACTTATTCATGGTCAACTAATCACTTGAGGACATATACTACCTGAGAGCTAATGATGTGACCTTATAAGCATCCTGTGGGTGTTTTTCTATGAATAGATTGCTAATAATAAAAGTTCTACCTCCCAGAACTTAAAACTGGAACGCCTGCCTGACCTTGAAAAAATACGCTCAATTATATTGGGGATCCCTTCAGGGCATTCTCACGTCACTTCTGTTCCAGAGGTGCTGAAATTCACAAATGCCCCCATGCTTGATAGGTGAGCAGGTTAATGTTCAAGAAGATAGCCACCATCAAACATTTCTTCTGGTCTTTTAACTCCTATTTTTTTATGGACCCAGAAGGCTATTTAGAAAAGTCAGAAAGATAGGACTTAGAATATACTAGTCAAATAATATGATATTTTTTGGATATTCTCATGTTTGATCACAATTTCAGAGGCCAAGTTCTGGGAAAGCTATAATCTATGGGGCATCTAAAACACTAATGGAAAAATTGTTCCTATTCCTAAACTTCAGAAACTAAAATCTGCCAGTCAGACTATGAGCAACTTGCAATAAATAGAATACATCCTTTACTGTAGAATAATATTTGTTCACTTAAACTCTGTCAGAAAACATTTTAGATAACTATAATAATTATGCTTGTGGTGTTATAGCATAAAAGTTAAAATAATACTTCTAGTGTTTCTAAAATAATGTGATAATATGCCACACATGTGACATAAAAGATAATTAATCTTCAAAATGACAGCTCCAAAAAATCTCTTCCTTTTAATTTTGGGGAGAAAAGACATGTTTTCCAATTGTGATGTGTGTGGTTTCTACTTATAAATTTCTTAAGAGGTTTTAGAAAGAATAACATCAAGATTTCAAAAGGAAGAGAATGAAACAAATATTAGCTAAAGTTGCTCTTCAACTAAGGAATCAAACAATAATAAGAGTCAGAAAAAATTTTAAGACATGAACACTGAACCATGCAAGTTCCTGTAGCATCCTACCCCAAGGCTTGATTTAAACCTGAATATAGACTGGAAAAAGAGTCACCATAGGCCCATGGGGCTTTCACATTCCCGACTTGTGCCATGTTGTATTTTTACTAAGGCCCCACAAGGGTTAACAGTCTCTAGTGTTATGATATACCCATAGGAAATTGCAAAATATTTATAGGATTTGTATTATTTATGTTTTTCTTCTTGGACCAGTGGCTTGTAATGGCCACACACTGTGCCTTTTCCTTATTAAATGTTGGTGGACATTAATAATATTTTTAACTTAGGTGATATATAATAATAGGGAAGTGAATGTTCCCATTTTTTCCTCCAGTTTCTTGGATGAAATGAAGATAATCTTCCAAATCACCCAATGAACATAAATGCTCCCATCTATATCACTAGCCTTAATCTCTCTTGAGCTCTGAAACAAGATTTCCAGCTCTTTCCATGCATTTCCAAAACTCAGTTTTAGTAAAGTTGAACTCTTCGTTCTCCCCTTCCCGCAAGCTGCTTCTCTGCTGACATTTTTGTTTTGTTGAATGTCATTATATCACATGCACAAATTTTGGAGTCATCTTCATCCTCATCCACTGCATCTAGATACTCAACAAATCCTAATTATCCTATTTTTTATAACATTTCTGCTCTTGACTGTGTCCTTGGTTTTTGTTTGTCTTTGTTTTAACCTAGACTAATTTAATAATCTCCTGATTAATAGTCTCACAAACTTTAACCATTTGCCTCCCACAAATCATAGTCCCATCCTTTATCAACCAAACATATAGATCAGGTTATTTCCCTCCTTAAAAACTATATGGCTTCTTCACTGCCTCCTGGGTAAAAATTCTTATTATGGATTTTTAAAATATCCACATGCAAATTATTATTCTAGTTTATTCCTCTCTATATAACACTGTGTACCCCATGTTCTAATCAATTTCAAAATGCCCCCTTAGCTTGTGTGCTTTGATTTTTTTTTTTTTTTTGCTACTGCTACTCCCTCAATTCTCCAGTCTTTATTAAAATCCTTCTATCCTTCAAGACCCAATTCAGTTGGCACCACATCTTTTGATTGTCTAACCCAGTGTCAGAAAAAAACTGCCTCTTCATTTGGATGCCTATAATTTATTTGTACATGTACTTAGCAGTTATTGCCTTCTCCTTCCAGACTGTCTCAAAAAACACAAGGCATTTTAAGAGAGCATGCTAATGGCATTAGAAAGACATGGGTTAGGATTGCAGCTCAACACCTTACTAGCTGTGTGACCTTGGGTGACATACTTGGTTTAAACTGTCCTGACTTCATAATCTCTAAAATGTGAACAAAATATAAATATTGTGAGGAATGGAGAAATCTATATGCTTATAAATATCTGCTATAATTTAAATAATAAGTGTCAGAAATATTTTCTTTAGATGGTTTTCATTAAGCAAACTCTTCCGATATGTTCCCTCTGGAGAAATAAAAAGCAGCAACTTAGAAAATCTGAGATAACAACTCAACAATAACAACAAAATTTTCTGAATTTTGCAGACACATTGGAAAAGTTCCATAGATTGTTTTATCCTTCATACACCCAGAAGGACACAGAAATTAATCTTTCACAGCACAGAGTAGGACATGCAGTATATCTCCTAATTGAGATATACTTATAACTATCATACTATTTATATGTCTGCTTACTTATCCCCATTCTCACCCTGTAGATTGTAAGCTCCTTGAGGAGATGAATCCAGTCTTACTCATTCCTGGATAACCTTGGTGCCTAAGTGGAGTGAATTACAGAGTCCATAATGTTGAATTGTGTTAAACTTAACTAATTCAAAGCTAATGAAATCTATGCTAACTAAATGTGTGCATCAAAGATAAAGAAATATGCTATTTGAGATTCATTTCCTTCCTGCCCTGCTCTGCGCCCTGACCTCCTGCTCTGTTTATATTAGTGCAAGAAACATCTCATAGCCTCCCTTTCCCTTCCTTCTGTTAGCTTCCATCTGTTGCTTCTGCTGGATTACATCCTTCCAGGGAAGAGCTGCCTTCCCTAATTATTTCACTTTGGTGTATGTCCCCCTGCGTGATGGACGTGTTATTTGTATGATCTGTACAGTGTTTCATTAGCAAGGATGTATATGCTAGGAAGGGGTGTATTTATTGTTCATATCTGTCATTATGCTGGAACTGCAACTGTTTTTCTCATTTGGGCTCTTCTGTACCTCCTCGATTTGTCTCTCTTCAAAAACAGCCTGAGTCCAGTTACAATTGTTTGGATTTGTAGCAGATTAATTGGGCCTTCTGATGTCTGTATCACTTCAAAAATATGCGCTAAGACCTTGCAGACAGGGGACTTTCAATTGTTTTCCTCTGCTCCCAACACAGATAACACCAGGCACTTCCCCAAATGAGCCCACAGTACGTCTGCTGACCTGTTATCCATCCACCGAAGGCAAGCATTGAACTAATCCATCTGCTCTGTCAGTGCATATTCCTCTCCTCCCCCCAGTGAAGTAAAGAAGATTGAAACCAAGGGTAATTGTAATCCTGTTATCAATAACAGCTCTTTCATAGCACATTATAGTCTAAGTATTATTTCTAAGAGCTTGAAAGCTGGTGGTTAGTAGCAGGATATTTTTTTATCATTTCTCTTAAATCAGTATCTAAAACCACCTAAAATGCCTAATAATCATACGAAAGTCTGATCTCCACCCCCAGAAATTCAGATTTACTTGGTTTGGAATGGGGTGAGGAATCTGCATTTTTTTTTTTTTTTTGTCTTTTTTCGTGTCCGGCAACGGATCGCAACCCTCGGTGCTGCACCCACCCCTCGCTCAGCCAGTGAGCGGGAACCGGTCTGCATGTGGGATCCGAACCCTCAGCGGAAGCGCCACCGCACTCCCAAGCGGCGCACTGTAGGAGTGCACCACCGGGCCAGCCCAGGAATCTGCATTTTTAACAAATTCTCCAGATACTTCTAAAGCACGTAGTCTTCAAACAGTATATTGAGCAATTTTGTTTAGAAGTTTGATAAATAAGGGCCAGCCTGTGGCTCATTTGGGAGAGTGTGGTGCTGACAACACCAAGTCAAGGGTTAAGATCCCCTTACTGGTCATCTTTCAAAAAAAAAAAAAAAAAAAAGTCTGATAAATACCCACTAGATGTCAACCAAAATACTTAAGGTTAAAAAAAAAGAAATGCATTCCAATAATCATTAAAAAATAAGAAAATGGATTAAATGATTGAAATTTTTAGCCAGTTGTTTGTTAGATCGTGAAGTCTAGGGTCACAGTCAAAAGCTCAAGACTGTGTAAATGTGTGTTTGAGACAGCCCTTAAATTCTTGCAGTTTGATGTTTCAACCACAACCAGTAATAAACCATGGCACTGGTATGAGTACCTATTGCTGTGTAACAAACTAACCAAAAACACAGTGGCTTAAACTAGCAGTTATTATTTCACCATTTCTACAGGTCAGGAATTCAGGAAACAATAGGGCGACAAACCATTTTGGTTTGCCTGGAACTCAGAAGATTCTTGGGACATGAGACTTTTAGTGATAAAACCAGGAAAGTTCTAGGCAAACCTCCGCTTAGCTAGGTGGTTCTGGCACAGGGAGTCTCGGGTGGTTGTCATCAGGATGTCAACAGGGTTTACTGTCATCAAATGAATTGCATGGCCACTGGCCAGATACTTTGGTTCCTTGATGGCTGTTGGCAGCAGGAGACTTTGGTTCCTGGCCATATGGTCCTCTCCGTAGGCTGCTGGAGTGTCCTCCTGATGGGGAAGCTCACTTTACCCAGACTGCACAATGTAAGAGGGAGCAGGGAGGAAGCTGTAATGCTTTCTTATGACCTAGTCTCCAAAGTCATAATCATTATTTGTGCTTTATTCTATTTGCTAGAAGACAGTCACTAAGTTAGCCCCCCAGGGAGGAAAATTAGGCTGTACCTCTGGAAAGGAGTATCAAAGAATTTGTGGATATATTTTAAACTACCACAGCTCCCAATGTTTTCTTCAAATTCAAAACATTCCTAGGAGATAATTTAATAGCTACTTCTACCCTCTAAAACTGAAAGAATTTCAAGTTAGAAAAAAATAAACTCCTGCTGACTTTTGGTAGCTGCACTATAGCTGACCTTTCTGAATTTTAGGAATTATGTTCTTGTTGCTTTAATAAAACAGAATAAACTCTAATGTTATTTTACTCAAAGAAAGCTCATATTTCTAAGGTAAATGCCAGTAGATTTCCTTCATAGCTGAGGGTAAGGTAGAAACTTGGCAAATTCACAATTATAGAGATTGATGTGGTCAGTCAAACCCAAAAATGGCAGTTCCAATTTTATTTTTTTCTTATTTTCATTTTTACTTTATTTTTTCTGTTGAATCAATAGCTGAGCAAAGACTGGAAGCCAAATTTCAGCTGTGTGACCTTAAGTAAGTACCTTTTCTGGGAACCTTATGTATATAAGAAATGAAGAAATTTGTCTAAAATCTCTTTAAAGTCCTGTCTATTTGAAATGTTGGAAGATTACCCGAATCACTAGAAAATTTGCCAGGTCCAAAGGCGGTATGGATCAAGTCTCTTTCCCTTTCTCTTGTTGAATCTAGGAGGCTGGAGCATGTATTGGTGAATCTGTCCACTCTATCGGCGAGTTAGTATAATACTCCAGTTTCTCCATGAAGGTAATATTGTGTCAGAGAGATAATACAATATTTGATGACCTAGGTGAGTAATATGTTATCAAAACATTTGGCTACAATGACATAACACTCAAAAACTCAGACCATCTTTGAAAACAAAAGATTCATGAGAAGTATGACACACATATGCTAGAAACCTTCTCAGCTGTCCGAATTCTGAAGGCTACACAAAGATATGGAATGCACAGTCCTTTTTTTCCATTATCCTTTTCTATGCTACATGTTACACTTTTTTTTTGGACCGGTAAGGGGATCACAACACTCGGCACAGTGTGGTCTGCACCACGCTCAGCCAGTGAGCGCACCAGCCATCCCCATATAGGATCCGAACCCGCGGCCTCAGCACTGCCAGCACCACACTGTCCCAAGTGAGCCATGGGGCTGGCCCAACAAACTAATATTTTATATATATTAACTCAATTTCTTGGTCACATTCCCTCTGCATCGTCCAAGAGAGTCCTAATCTTTACTGAACAGTTAGCACTAACAGCCTTTGTACTGTGATTATTTTAAATTTCTTCTTCCATATTGATTTTCCTTTTCCTTAGTGTTTGTAAACTGTAACTTAATACTAACACATTTAGTTGGGTTTCATTTTTCCTTTAAATGATTGCTTTTAATGCAGTGATTTGCTCTTTCTAATATATATGTGTGTGTGTGCGTGTGTGTATTACCTTTGTATATCTACAGATATCAACAAACTGTTCCAAATAGTATCCTAAAGTCATACATAAAAATTCAGATATTAATAATAGGAAATTTTACCAATGTAGCAGCCCCACTAATTTCATAAAAATGCTTTCCCACATATTGCTGCATGTAATCCTTACAACGAATCAGAAACTTAAGAGGCAAGTATTCTCATGTCCATTTTACAAAGAAAGAAATTAAGGCTCAGAAAGATTTTGATGTCTCCAAGTTCACACTATCTCGAGTTAAGAAAATAAGGACATGGGCCGGCCCGGTGGCGCACTGCTACAGTGCGCCGCTTGGGAGCGCGGTGGCGCTCCCGCCGAGGGTTCGGATCCCACATACAGACCGGCTCCCGCTCACTGGCTGAGCGAGGTGTGGGAGCAACACCGAGGGTTGCGATCCCGTTGCCGGTCCCGGTCCGGTACAGGCACGACACTGAGGGTTGCGATCCATTGCCAGACACGAAAAAAGACAAAAAAAAAAAGAAAAAAGAAAATAAGGACACACATTCTAGACCCACCCTTGAATATGCAATTCTACTGTATTCCAATTCCTTTCCAAAATGCTATGTATGCAGTGTTAATATCACATCCATAAACACCGTCTTTCATAAACACAGGGGAACATAAATTTTCTCACCAGAGATAAAGGACAAACAACTGTGAGAGAACTGTAACTACACCAACTAACGGCGTGAGTCAACAGTTAATGACAGAACATGACATATTTTATCTAACACATAGTAAAGGAAGTTCAGAGAAGTCTAACACAGGAGCTGCCCAAGTCGTTCCTAGATTCTAAGCCCTCCCCACTGTGTGACACCATGAGCGGTACACAGTGCCCTAACTCTTCCGTCATAATCACAGAAGAACTCAGCATGTTAATATCAGTTATCTTCAACATATGGCACACATACCAGGTACGATGGGATGACATTTAACTTGTGCAAATCCAAATATGCAAGGTCAGACAAAAATAATATTTTAAAAAGTAAACATGTTTAGACCACATGGTTCTAAATGCAAGCCAACCACTTCATCTGGCACAAAACCCAAAGAAACAGAAATTTCTTACAGTAGCAGAGGAAAAAACTGGCTTGCATTGGACTTACTAGGATAGTGCCGTGTCCTTAACAGAACAGTTTATGCAAACTCACATAGTATGTTATTTATGGAGAATTTAAGGGATTCTTTTAGTGTAAGTGTCACTATGTGCACATTGTTGTCATATACCATGACTTTGAAACTAACTGCAGAGGAAGAAACAGGTGGTGGGAAAGGTGACAGGCAAAAAATAGTCAAGGACAGCATCTGTCCTCCTAGGTGCTATGCTTGACTCTAGGGAACGAATCTAACTTGGCTGCAAAAATGACACAGAGGGAACCCAGGTACTCTGGATGGGTAATGGCGACCATCACTCCAGTTGGATAGACTCTGGTAGAGAAGACCTGGACCTGACTAATGAATTACGGTTCACAGACACACACAGCTGCGTCTTTTGACACCAAAGTAGATGCAGAACTGCAGCCAGCCAGCTTCCTCATAACTGGATAGAGTACCTGAATCAGCAAAGAACATACTGAGTTAAGCAGGAGGACTCCACAAAAACTGCAAAGATCAATGAGTCATGTTTTCAAAGAGTTTCCCATAAAATATCTTGCACACTCCTCTCTTCTCTGCCCCCTTGCCCCCAACCTATTCCCTTTTCTTCCTTGAAAAGACAATCATTGCATTAAGTGATTAAGTGCTTCTTTTCGGACTCTTAGTTCATAAGACCAGAGCATGAATTTCAATTAGCTTTTCTCACTGTGAGCAGGGGGAAGGGAAAAAAAAAAGAAAAATGAGACCGTGGAGAGCAGAGTTGTTGGGAAGTATTTTCAATGCCTGCACATAATCTTTGCACCAGAACCAAATTACAATAAGATGGCAAATGGGCCCAAGAATCAAATGCTCCTAAAATCAGCAGTTTCTATACTAATTCCCTGTTTGGAGAAACATGCCACGTGGAAATATTACTTGTGTTTAGAAACCTCAGTTTCAAATTCCAGTTGGATGGCTACTAGCTGTGAAACTTTGGGTAAATCATGAAGACATTCTGAAAGTGTTTCTTCACTTACAAAATGGAAACATATTAATAACTACATCACGCACTTACTGGCTGTGAGAACTAAATTGCATTGTATATATAAACTGCTATAGAACAGTATACATGAAAGACAACACTGCAGAGTGGTGAGGACTGGGGACTGGAGATGTGCTGCCTGGGTTGTCAACCTGGCTCTTCGACTTGTCTGCTGTGAGATTTGGGGATCCTTACACTTCTTGGTGCCTCAGTTTCCTCTCTGTAAAACACAGATGTTGCAATGCTGTGATGATTAACTGAGTACCTAGAACAGAGCCCAGCACACTGCAGGCACCACTTAAGTGGCAGCCACTATTATTGTGTGGCTGTGATTGATGTTTGTTGTGTCATAATAAGGACAGCGCCATGAAAAAGGAAGAAGAGATAAGGAATAGACAGAAAATGATGGCACTACCTAAAGTAAAGAAAGGAAATACAGAATGTGTGAATAATCCCACAGACCCAGAATTTAAAAGTAAGGCCCAGTGTTTATAAGAACTGCTTTGCAAGAAGAAGGGAGGGTGTGTTCTCCGGTTAAAACATTCCTAGTTCCTCAGCATACCAGTTATTCATGCCTTTTTCCTGTGAATGCATCTCAATAACCACTCTGAGAATTGC
Source organism: Galeopterus variegatus (assembly GCF_000696425.1). Taxonomy (NCBI): domain Eukaryota; kingdom Metazoa; phylum Chordata; class Mammalia; order Dermoptera; family Cynocephalidae; genus Galeopterus; species Galeopterus variegatus. The sequence goes on from NW_007736779.1 coordinate 51,315, forward strand.
CTAATGGTCCCCAGGGGAGGAAGGACCAGGTGACACTCAGGTGAAACCTCATTGTTTTATCAGGTAAAGCTACCTTGTGATACTCAGCAAGAGATGGGAGGAATGATCCTCTATTCATGACTTAGCAATCCCACCCACCCCAAAAAATACTATTTAAAGGACTGATGGTAACATATACATAAACATTCTCATGGTATTTGTCTCGTAAACACTTTAGACCCAGAAACAGTGTTTGAATTAGAAGACGAAGGCTTTCACCTTCTCTGGCTACTGACAAATAGTCAGGGAGGGAATGATTTCCCCAACAACACCTCTTCTGTGCTTTGGAATTTTCCATTAAATATTAATCCTAACCCCAAAGGAAGAGAACAGTATGTGAGATATCAGAACAACAGTGTTAAAAACAATAGCAGTAATATTTTCATATATTGAGCTCCCGCAATGTGTCAGCACTGTGGTGAGTGTTTCATACGCGTTATATCATTTAATCTTCCTAAATACTCTATGGAAACAGAACTATAGATGGAAACTATAGTTTGGAGACATAAGCAACTTGTCCAAGATTATTCGGCTATAAAATATTGAGACGAGGATCCAAGCCCAATTCCATCTGACTCCAGAAAAAGTACCTTATACCTATATGTTATATCGAAGTTAGAAAATCCTTATTTCTCACACAAAAGAGGCCAACGTAGGAACTGATCTGGTTAGTGAATCAATAACACCTGTTTCATACCCACTGTTCCCAAATCTGTTGAATAAGTACATATGCGAATCTGCTTTTGTTGTTAATGCTGCTGTTTTTTAATGAATAACATGAAAAAATAAAGCATAGTGTAAGTAATCCCTATTTCCAAGAAAGCTTAAAATCCAAAGATGCAAAAGTAAAATATATTCAAGGAAGAGAGGGTGCATAAAATGAAAGTCCCTGCTTGCTACAGGGAGGCGTGGCCGGTGATGGGTGGGCTGCTCCCCAGCAGCACCAGAGGTAAGACACAAGTCCCTTTAGCAGAGGCCACAGCACAAGCTGTGTGGAGGGGCTGTTGGCTGTTGCTTCCCCTGCAATCTACCAAAACACAGGGAGAGAATGTCATTAATAATCATTAGCGTAAGGGTTACAGGTGCTACAGCAGATGTTGCCTGGCAGGAAAATTGGCAGCATCTGAGAACACAAACCAGGAGGTAATTTTCATCACGCAATAATTCTCAAAAGATGTCCAGCCTAATCTGAAATGTGTTCGCCCTCCCAGCCTTCACATGTGATGGGATCTTCTCATCTGACCCTTCAAGAGTTACATGCTCCTGCTATGTGCTCCAATGCCCTGTAACTTACCCCCATCAAAACCTCTACCCCACCAAATTATGTTTTGTGTGTGTTTACATGTGCTTCTTCCTCACTAGATCGTGAGTTCTTTGAAGAACGGAAGCATCTTTCATTCATCTTTGTATCTCTAGCACTCAACACATGATAGATGCTCAGTTATCCTCATAATAACCACGTTAACGTGAGGCATATTATCACCCCATTATATAGATGAGCAAACTGAGACTTGGGGTCTTTTAGCGAGTAGGGCAGGACTCTCCTCCCAACAGAAGTCTGCTTTTTTACCTCAGTTCCTTCCCCTTTCATCCAGTCTTAGCCTGTTGAATTAATGAGTGAATAAATGAATGAGCCAATGGGTGGATGGGTGAGGGGCAGCCTGCAAGCAACATTCCTCCATTGACCTTCACCCTCAGAACCAAAATTCTCAAAAATAACTTTGGGAGAATTCTCTTCACAAGAATATCACCTTATGTTTGGAAAACATTTGATTATTTCACAGTGTGTTTGCACAGCCACAATCCTATTTAACCCTCAAAACAGTCATTTATGACACATAGAGAAGATGCGATCAATTCATTTTACAAATGAGAAGAACAACTCATGAAGTGTATGTGGCTTTTCCCACGTCAAGCAGTGAGTGTGTGGCAGAGTTGGATTTTCATCCAGGTTTCCTGATGATCACCATGTGGGTTCTTCCTGCCTCTACACCATCCCGTCCCCAAGCCTGACTTCTCTGTTGCTAGGGAAGCAGCTCTCATCCAGAATGAGGCTCTGCTGTCTGTGCCACCAGCCAGGAACACAAGCCGAGCAGACTTCTGGATACCGGCAGCACGAAACACAGAATCCTTAACCCCCTGCCTCTTTGTTCTCTACTCACTGTTGGAGGAAACTGGCATTTCTGCTCCCCCAGAATTAGTGACTAGATACCAGAGCTGAGGAAAGAGGGCAATAAAGGTACCACATTATACTGAGATTCTCCAGTGATGGGGGCCAGGCAGCTCCCTGCAGGGGAAGAAGAGGGGGTGTTACCTAATCTACAAAGCCAAGTGCCCCGGTAAAGGCGAGAGATGACTGTGAACAGATAAAAATTACATTTAAGCCCCATTTGCCCATCTGATTTAAACAGAGGTCTTTTTCTTCTTCCCTACACCTAGCTAAACATGGAAAGCTGCGTGGAGGGAGCTGTCAGGACGTAGAGAGGAGATGAACCACAGCCGCACGCCCAGCAGCTGGATTAGATATGGCAAGTAAGAGAGTTTTCTGGGAAGCAAGTGGAAAACTAAAATGACAACCTGGTTGGAGCCCTGTGGGTGGCACTATATCCTTAAGGACCACACATGGGGTAAAAGGACCCAGGCTACTGCAAATTGCTGTGGAGTGAAGGGCAGGAGTGAATAATGAACGAGGCTGGAAGAGGCTTGTATCACTCAGAGTTCAACCAGAGAAGCAAATCCAGGAAAGTAGAACAATGTAGAGTCGAGAGAGAGAGACAACAAGGAATTGATGAACACAACTGTGGGGCTCACTCCACAAGACCACAGTGTGTAGGGTAGGCAGTCGGGAAGGGAAGATCCTGGGCTAGCTCGACCCCCACGAGTGCAGGGTAAAGCTCGTGGCCTACGGGCCAGAGTCTGCTGACCCGTGTGTCTCTGTTTTCTCTCCCCCTCTGCCCTTCCTTACTTTCTCTTTTTGGAGAAGGCATAAACCTTCATTTAAAGGATTTCCAACTGATTGTCAAAACTACCCATGATAATCCCCCTAATTTAAAGCCACCTGGTTAGGGATTTTAAACACATAGATTAGTATTTGGTTCATAACTTAGAGAAAGTACATTTATGCTACAAAGCAGCTGCTGCTTCCTTTCCATCCTCCAGTTCTCCAGAGAGATTATTTCTTGTAGCTTACTTTATTTAGAAACATACTAGAAAGGGAATTTAGGGGACGAGGAACAGCTTAATTGACACCCCACAAAGTTATCACAAGTGTCTGACTGGAGCCTGATCTCACATATCAGGGTCCAATGCAGGAGTCCCTAAAGATTTTACATATGTGCCCCATGAAAAAGCAAGCATCTAAATGCTAACACACAGAGAACATCAACAATCAGTAGAGATATCTGCAACAGTGGCCAGTCAAGGGGCATCTGTCCCCTGCCCTCCTCCCTGCCAACACAGCCCTGTGGCAGTCACAGAGATGTGCTTCTCAGATCACTCTTCAAGAATGATTCATTGCTTAACTGCCAGGAATATGGTTAGCTGACAGTCACCTTCTTGGGCTGGCTATAGCAATGATTGAACAAACCTGCCACACAGACCCAACTATTACCACCTAATGTGGGACTCTTAATGGCAGCCTTTGCTTTTCCTATTGAGCCAGCAGAGATTTTTGTCAGATCTACATGGAAATCTAGCAGCCACCCCTAATAAATTCTCTTTCCATTCTTTTTCTCTCACAAGTATTACTCCACAGAAAGCTTTTTGCATGCCTAACTCTGTCCCAAAATCAGCTTCCTGGAGCAACCAACTAACAGTGGTGACCGAAAGTGAGCTGTAAAACGGGGCAAGAGAGAGTTTGGGGATTAGATCACCCACCATCATCTGGCAATGAGAAGCCCATCATAAGTAATGTGCGGTACAGATACTACTTGGAACAAGGTGGCAGCCCAATTACTAGATGCACTTATCCTCTCAGCGAAAGAACAAAAATAGATTTAGATCAAGTGAGAAATTAATAGTCACAGTTTCCAATCTTTAAAGATAATTGAATGCTCAGGCAAGGTCAGAATGTTATGCTAAGGTTAAAGCCCTAATTGGAAAAAACTGGTAACCTGACACATGGGATAGGTACATCTTGGGTGGATGACACTGAAGATTTTGGTTCCCAAACTCTCCTGAACCTCATAACCTACATAAACGTTTCAGACCTCCCTATTAAGAGCTAGCACTCATTTGTCAGCTCCTCAAAACATTAAACACAGAATTACCACATGATACAGCAATTCCACTCCTAGATATACACTTAAAGAACAGGGACTCAAATAGACACTTGAATGCCGATGTACATCACAGCATTATTCACAATGACCAAAAGGTGAAAGCGACCCTAGTATCTATAAACAGATGAATGGTAAACCAAATACAGTATTTACACACAGTGGAATATTATCCAGACAAAAGGAACGAAGTTCTGTTATGTAAGATAACTTGGATAGGAATTTTAAACATTATGCTAGATGAAATAAGCCCGACTCAAAAGAACAAATATTTTATGATTCCACTTACATAAAATATCTAGAATAAGCAAATTAATAGAGACACAGTGTACATTAGGTGTTGCCAGGGCTGGGGTTTAGGGAATGGGGAATTACTGCTTAGTGTATCCAGCGTCTGCATGGGGTGATGGGAAGGTTTTGGAAACAGTGGTGATGGTTGCACCACATTGTGAATGTACTTAGTGTCACTGAATTGCACACTTAAAAATGGTTAAAATAGAATGTCTTTGCTATATATATTATAACAAAAACTTAGAATTTTTAAAAATTAAAAAAGAACTACCACTCCTTGTGGCCCTGTGCTGGAAGACCCTGCAGAACCTTCTACCCTGCAGCCAACAGGGCTGTCCCCCAGATATGCATCCATTTCCTCTCCTTACTGTATCCAGCTAACAAAGGTAAAGGAATTAGTGAATTAGCCAGAATGTACTAGCAATAATCAGAGAAGTATCCATAGGGCTGGATTTTGAGGGTACCTGACCAAAAGGGACATACAACTTCACAGTGGAGAGTTTATTGACCTGGGGCACGCTCATGGTATATGGGATTTAATGCCCTACCAAAGAAATCTGGAGAAATGGCCTATGCTGAGCAAAGGTGAAATAATTGAGTTGCTATGGTAGAAATTGATGAAAGGGATTAAGAGGTTTAAAGAAGTGGGCATATGGGATGGATATTTATATAAGGTCAAAATGATGATTCCTTGGAAGACCCAGAGGACACAATATTCACCAAAGCCAATAGGAACACACTGGTGAGAAGGCACAAGGCTCTCCTCTGCAGGCCAGAGATGGCAGGAGAGGCCGTCATGGAGTGTTGCTCTTGAATAACAGAGGCAGGTGGCACCATTTCACTGGCAGAAGCCAGGGATTTGCCATTATTTTAACATCCTGCATGGCAGAGCAGCAACCACAAGTCTTACCTCAGAGAGCTGTGGAGATGTTTAATAAAGCACCCTAGTGGCAAAAATAGTGGGGGTTGGGGGGATGAGGCAGCCAACATGGACACTGCTTAATACATATAATCAAAAGAAAACAAGAGAGCAAGAGTGGATGAGCAGGAAGCTGAGAAAGTCAGTCCAGCACAAAGCCACTGTCTCTTGCCCAGATCCCATCCTTAAATTGTTTTCTGGACTAGAACCTATTGCCCATATACTGGCAATGCCATGGCATGGAAAAATAGAATTGAAAGGCAATACAAATCTTTCCATGAACTTTTTGAAGTACCCAAATATACTGTAATGATTCCCATGATCCTTCCTCAAACGGACCTACAGCCATTTAGTTGGGCTGGAGTTAACCTTACATTGGGTCCTTGGCCTTTGAAGTAGGAGCTGTTGAGTATGGAAGGGCACATGTGAGCCTCTGTAACTGACCCCCCTCCCTCCTGCCACAGATAATAAATCAAAAGCAATATTCCATCCAGGGGAAAGTATCAGAGATTAGTTATGCCCTTAAGTATCTAAACAATGCAGAAATTGTGGTCCTTATATCTTCCTTTAATTCACCAGTTGGCTCTTGCAAAAACTGGATGGTTGCTGGATAATGATGCATGCTACAATGAACTCAATCACATGAGCCCCCAATAGCCACAATATGAGAAGTAATACCGTTGCTAGAGCACACTAGTATGGAATCAAATAAATAACATGCAACTGTTGATGTGGTGAATGCATTCTTTCTACCCCAGTTCAGAAAAGAGGTGTCAAAATGGTTCACATGAAATTCACATGGAATGGATAAGAATATACATTGACAGTTTTGCCCCAGGGCAATGCTAGCTCCTCTACTTGCTTCATGTTTTATTCAAAATAGATCTGGACTGCCTGAATATCCCATATAATATCACATTATACGTTACATTAATGATGTAATGCTGGCCCAGCAGACTGAGCAAGGGATAGCTAACATGCTGTAGGCATGTTAATATATACAGAGGTCTCATGGACCTATAACTTCAGTAAAGTTTTTAGGGGTGCAGTGTTCAGGAGCAGCTGAGACCGACATTCTAAAGGAAAACACAGAGCGCATGCAAAAGAATAAAACTGGACTCATCTCACACTGTACACAAAAATCAACTCAAAGCAGATTAAAAACTTAAACCTAAGATCTGACACCGTAAACTTTCTAGAAGAAAACATAGGGGGAAAGCTTCTTGACATTGGCCTTAGCAATGATTTCTTGGACATCAAAGGCATGAGCAACAGAAGAAAAAAGAGACAGGAGGGAATACATCACACTAAAAAGCTTCTGTAGTACAGCAAAGGAAACAATCAACAGAATGAAAAGGCAACCTAGAGAAAAGAATAAAATATTTGCAAACCATATATCTAATACATGGTAAATATAAAAATAGATAAGGAACTCCTGCAACTCAACAGCCAAAAAAACAACCCAATTTTAAAAATGAGCAAAGGAACTAAATAGACATCTACCTAAAGAAGACATACATTACAATTACATTTTGTAATGATGAATACACTAATTATCCTGATTTCATCATCACACATTATATACAGGTATTGATAGTCAGTGGTGCACCCCACAAATTCATGTAATCATTTATGTTTCAATAAAAAAAGACATACAAATGACAATAGCCAAGATATGGAATCAACTTAAGTGTCCATCAATGGATGAACACATAAACAAAATGTGGGATGTATACATAGTGGAATACTATTCAGGCTTTAAAAAAAAATCTTCTGACTGGATTACGATGGCGACGGGTCTGGAGCGGCCGTGCCAGGAGACAGCGCGATCCTGAGAGCTGTGCGCTGTGATACCAGAGTATTAATTGCATTTCCAAGAGCAACAAAAGGCGAATAATTCTTTCAACAACGATCCTACATCGACAAACAAGCGGCAGCAGGTTCGAGGTTTTGGGGACGACACAGAAGAGGACTCCTGAGAGCACCCAAGCCCAGCTGCGGGAACAAACGGGTAGCCCAGACAACAAAGGCGAAGAAAGCCAGCAAAAAACTGCACAGAAATGGAGTGAAACGCGCCAGACCGGACCAACTCTGCGAGCTCTGTGAGTCACCCCCAGCCCAGCCCCACTTGCGGGGCGAAGCCCGACTGCTCCCCGCCTGCCTGGCTTCCCCCTACCACACCAGGTTAGGCGCCCACAACAGAGCTGCCTCCATTTTCTCGGGTAGGGGTGGAGAAGGCCGGCTTAGGGAGGGCAGGACAGCCATCTCTGCTTGGCATGGCTTCTCACTGAGACGTGCTATTTGCTTACCTCGACGCGGGGCACCCCGGGACCTGTGGACCGGCCTACAATCCCACTCTCCCCGCGGATCTCAGACGGGGCTGGTAGCGTGGGGAGCCCCCGGCCAGCGTC
>NW_007736779.1:60215-60554 GCF_000696425.1 Galeopterus variegatus
CAGGGCACAACTTTGATGACTCAACTGAAAGTCAAGGTTTGTAGAAGACACGCCTCAGCCCTGTCCTGAGCACACAGAGTGGGGAGAGGCCCGGCAAAAGGAGACGGAATCTCAGAAATAAATAAAGAAAGAAACAACAAATACACACACTGCAGGAACGTTTTGCAAGGCTCAATAGCCCCATCTAGTGTTCACAGAGTGTGAAAACGCCCTGATAGCAAAGGGCAGAATACACTCCTTTACGAGAATTGAATCGGAGGTCCAAGAATCGAGAGAAAATCCCTGCCAAAATGAACAAACCCCCAAAAAGAGACCCCCGAAATGCAAAAAACCGAGAAA
>NW_007736780.1:0-1736 GCF_000696425.1 Galeopterus variegatus
TGCTGCAAAGAAAGGAAGGAGACCTTGAACTCTTAGTTCAGAGACAAAGCAAATTCTCGGTGTTCATAGATTTAAACATATAATATTTTCCACTACATATAAGTAACCTTAGAGATCCATGACATGAAATAACTGGTAATCTTAACTGGCATAAATTTTAGTGAGTTCATACTGATAGGTAGGTACATAAAAAACCACTTAGCAAATGAGTAAAATATAAATCATTGCATATCACCACCATTCTCCCCCCACTTCAGACATCTGTAATACACTTGCCTTTGCTGTTTTCTATTCTTGTTGTCAGGAATATTCAATGCAGCAAAAAAAATATTTTGTGAGCAATGCAACATACATGCAAACAAATAAACAAATGAAAGCCCCTAGTGTTAAGATTAGTGAAAAAAAAAAAAAAAAAAGATAATGTTTAAGAAAGCAATCATTTTAAAGAAATGGAAACACTAGATACATTAAAAAGTATATAGTGAAATCCTGTCACATGCTGCATCATTGATGAACCTTGCTGACATTGTGCTAGGTGAAGTGAGCCAGTCACAGGGAGACATATACTGTGTGATTCCATTTATATGAGGTATCCAATTTGGTCATGTTCATGGAGACAGAGTGGAACGGTTGTTGCCAGGAATTGGGGGAGGTTAGGAAAAGGGGGGAGTTTTTGTTTAATGGGTATACAGTTTCATATTTGCAATATGAAAAAGTTCTGGAGNTGACATTTAGGCCAATACCTAAATAACAGAAGGAAGCCCACCAAACAAATCTCTTGAGGCACAGTATTCTCCACAGAAGAAACAGCAAGTACCACAGCCTTAACAAAGACGGACACAGGCTTAAAAAATGGAAAATGACCATAATTACATCTTTTGTGCTCTCTGCAAGATATTTACTTCTCATTGCAGGAACTGTTACGTCAAGTTCAACATCATTTTCATAACAGAAAAATAGACCTCAGATAGATACGTACTAAGCATCCCGTTTATACACATCAGTTTGCAGCACAATGTAAGATAACATTGTGCTGCAAAGAAAGGAAGGAGACCTTGAACTCTTAGTTCAGAGACAAAGCAAATTCTCGGTGTTCATAGATTTAAACATATAATATTTTCCACTACATATAAGTAACCTTAGAGATCCATGACATGAAGTAACTGGTAATCTTAATTGGCATAAATTTTAGTGAGTTCATACTGATAGGTAGGTACATAAAAAACCACTTAGCAAATGAGTAAAATATAAATCATTGCATATCACCACCATTCTCCCCCCACTTCAGACATCTGTAATACACCTGCCTTTGCTGTTTTCTATTCTTGTTGTCAGGAATATTCAATGCAGCGAAAAAAATATTTTGTGAGCAATGCAACATATATGCAAACAAACAAATGAAAGCCCCTAGTGGTAAGATTAGTGAAAAAAAAAAAAGATAATGTTTAAGAAAGCAATCATTTTAAAGAAATGGAAACACTAGATACATTAAAAAGTATATAGTGAAATCCTGTCACATGCTGCATCATTGATGAACCTTGCTGACATTGTGCTAGGTGAAGTGAGCCAGTCACAGGGAGACTGTGATTCCATTTATGTGAGGTATCCAATTTGGTCAAGTTCATGGAGACAGAGTGGAACGGTTGTTGCCAGGAATTGGGGGAGGTTAGGAAAAGGGGGAGTTTTTGTTTAATGGGTATACAGTTTCATATTTGCAATATGAAAAAGTTCTGGAG
>NW_007736780.1:2750-4256 GCF_000696425.1 Galeopterus variegatus
TTTGTTGAATGCCTGGAAAAGCTTATTTGAATTGGGATAAGGCAGTAAAGGCATCTGGGGCTATTGCTTTCTTTGCTGGAAAAATTGTAATTAATGTTTAAATTTATTTCATCAGTAAAGGACTATCAAAATTTTTACATTTCTTCTGAAATCACTTTTAGTACTTTGAAAAGAATTTTTTTTCCCCATTTCTGATAACTTTCTAAGAATACTTGTGCGTTAGTCTGTTTCCATTGCTGATTGTTTCAGAGGCTGGGAAGTCCCAAGTCCAGGGAACACATCTGATGAAGTGACTTTACAGCAATGCACAGTGTCACATGGCAAGAATGGCAGATCAGAGAGAGGGCTAACTACTCACTCCTTCTCTTTTCTCTCTTTATAGGCCTCGGAACCATGCCCATGATTAACATTAAACCATCAGTGGATTAATCCGTTTACTTGAGCATGGTCCTCATAATCTAATCACCTCTTTTAGGCCCCACCTTTCGATTACTATAATAGAATTTTCTGCCCTCATAACACTGTCAGTGGGGACCAAGCCTCCAACACATTAAACTTTGGGGGGGCACAATTTAACCCATAGTAACTTGCAAAGAGTAATATATAATTTTCTCTTGTTGTATGTTTAATCATTTCCCTTGTGGTGGCAATGTCCCACTTTGATTCCTATTGTGGCTTATTTGTGCCTTTCTGCTTTTGCTAGAGCACTCTCTTGCTCCTGGTTGCATGCACACTCTCATTATTGATCTTGCTCGTGCTCTCCCTTCTTGTCTCCCGTCCATCCCTCCATCCCTCCGTTTTTCAAGGATCATATTTTCTGGCTTGGTTGTTCTTTTCCATTTATCTTTGCTTCCCATTTCACTAATTTCTACTCTTGTCATCATTATTTTTTCTCCTACCTTTTAAACCCATTTTGGTCTTTGATTATTAAGTTGAATGTCTGGCTTATTAATTTTGCATTATTCTTTGCAAGTATAAGCATTTGAGTTATAAAATCCCTTTGAGATACTCCCTTAGGTATTTCCCACTAGTAATGATAGGTAGCACTTTTATTAACATTTAGTATGATTATTTCTTTATTTCCAGGGTAATTCTTGCCCTTTGAACTGTTTTTATTATTTTTATTCCAAATTACATGAAATAATTTTTGGTACATTTCTGTTATTGACTCTGACTATAACAGAATTGTCAGAAATTCTTGAAAACATCAGTGGATTTACGACTTAGGAAGGGGATAATTTTTAAAACTTTCATGTGTGCCTAAAAGTTTTGGCCATTATAATGTTCAAATTATAAACTTAGTTAATGATTTATTTTGTCCCTCTTTTCTGAGAAAGATGTGTTAAAATATTCCATTATAATGATGAACTATTCAGTTTCTCCTTATTAGGTTAATTTTTGCTATGTGTATTTTAAGGTTATCATTATTATTCAGTCCCTACACAGAATTATTATACCTTCTGGGTGAATTGAATATTTTATATTTTTTAAAGATTTTTTTTTTTT
>NW_007736780.1:4998-15326 GCF_000696425.1 Galeopterus variegatus
TGGTGTTATTTATCTGTATCCATATCTAGCTTGCTAACTAGTTTCATTCATTATGATTGACTTTGCCAGCAGAAACCAAATTTAGTTAGACAAGTCTGAGGTATATCACACTCCATAAAGCTGAAATTGTAAACTCCAAAAAACTACTGAATATATTTTGTTTTGTGTGTGATTTGTTTACTCTTTCAGAATTTGAAAAGCAATTCTGATCTATGCTCCCTAACCATATAAACAGATTAAAAAATAAAATGGTAGTATTTTTAAGTATGCCTTTTGAGTCAAATGATATTGTAGGGTCTAAGGGAAGACAAATCCATTAACCCCCAGAAAGTTCTCTGAAAAATCATCTGATAAACACAAACTAATATAAAGAAAGGCACAGCAATTTTTATTATATCATAGTTTTATGCGACATGGGAGCCTTCAGAATGACAATCTAAAGATATAGGAAAAATTGTCCATACTTATGCTTAGGTTCTATAATGCAGGCTAATAATGCTAATAGACTGAGTGGGGAAACCCAGTAAGGCCTGTATATTCAGATTCTTCTTGGCCTCTCTGTGTAGTGTTTATTTATCCGGGATATGGGGCAGGACTCTTTCTGGAATGAGGGTCTAATGACCTCCAATCAAACAAAGTAGGTCAGAGCATTTCTTTATGGGACAGCTCCAAGACACAGAGGTGGGGGTAGATTAGGGTACATCCATGACCTGCCTTTGGGAAGAGGGACTCTAGTTTCTGTGGATTGACTCAGGGGAGAATGAGGCTGAGAGACAAGAGGGCAGGAGAAGGTCAGAGGAAAACTCTGCTTTTGAGGCTGCTTCTGAGGCCTTTACTTTGGGATATCACTTTCTGGGCCCCAACATATGTATTTTTAGACAATACTGGTACCTGTTTTTTATGTATTGAAATGTTAGGCCTATAACCACCTGGGAAGCATGGATTAAATTAGTATACTACTTTCTAAAACTACCAAATGGGATACTTGAAGAGATGAACTTCAAGCAGCATAGAAGACAACTTTTGGCTTTTTATGTTCAATTTTATGTCACTATATCACAAGTATCTACTTAATATTCTACAGGTGAACAAGATTGTACTAAAAAGTTGTAACTATTACCTAAAATGGATCTTAAGGATATTTCAAGTGTTATTTACTGTTACAATTGTTTTCTACCATGTAGTTAAACTGGAATTATCTTTGGTTATAAGTATGACTTTCACCTTTGTGCATCAGTGTCTTTGTTTGTGGCTTTTTACTGATTTCTAAAAATAAATTCAAGCCCACATACTGCTTTATAATTCCATCTCAGATTAAGCCCCATGCAGATGTCCCTTCCTCCATGGAGCATTCACTAAATCTTTCCCACTAGCAAACACTGTTCCCTCCTGTGTACTCATACAACACTTTGTCAGTAGCTTCTTATAGTTATTATACCATTATGCAGTATATTACATTCACTTGAATAATGGTTTTATTTTCAAGTCAGTCTATAAGCCTTGCCAAAGTATTTATGTTTTATTAGATTTTTTTGTTGCAAAGGCATTTGAACAGAACATATCTCATGTTGTTTGTCTCATCTGGAATCCCCTTTCCCTCCATGTATCCAAACCTTATCCTTTTTTCAAACTTCTGTTCAAATATTCCCCCTTCCTTAAAGATTTTACCTAAATTTCAGCCCATAGAATGTTCTATAAACATCAGTGAGACAAAGTTGATTGAATATGTTATTCTAGTTATTTGAGTCTTTACTGATTTTCTGTCTATTTTTAAAATCAATTAATGAAAAAGAGGTACTAAAATCTTTGGCCATAATTGTCTATTTGCTTTTTTCTCCTTTTAGTTCTATAATTTTTTTCTTCTTGTATTTCCAAGCTCTTTTATTACATATGTAATCATTTAGAATTCTTATTTTCTCTTGATGAATTGACTTCTTTATTATTAAGAAATAGCCTTCCTACCTCTGGTTTTATTATTTCCTTAAAAATCTATTTTGTCAGATTTTAATATAGCCACTACAACTTTCTTTGGATTAGTTTTAACACATATCTTATTCAGTTCTCTACTTTTAATTTATTTATGATTTTGTATTTGAATGTGTTTCTTATAGGCAGTAAAGAGTTGCCTATAAGTTGGTTTTACCTTTTTAATCCATCTGACAGTCTCTGCATTTTAATGAATTGGTTTAGAGCTTTTACCTTTAATGTGATTGTAAATATGATTGCATTTAAACCTATTGTTTTGCTATTCACTTTCTATTTGTTCCATTTTAGCTTGTTCTTTTAAAATTTTTCTAATTTTTCTATATTAAAAAACATTTTTCTTATGATTCAGTTTGCCCCATTGTTTGCTTGTTAGTTATAACTTTTTCTATGTTATTTTAATGGTTGTTTCAGAGCTTATAATATATACTTTTAACTGACCACAGTTAACCTGCCTGTGATATTATCCTTCCTCTTCTATTTCTTTATTCCTAGCCTTTGTGCTATAGTTGTTATACATTTTATGCTGCATGTGTTATAAATCCCAAAATACATTGTTATTATTTTTGTATTTAAAAGTCATTTATTTATAAAGAGATTTAATTAAAAATTTAAATATTTATATATTTATCCATGTACTGTCTATTTCCAGTATTCTTAAATTCTTTGTGTAGATATAGATTTCTACCTAGTCTCACTTTTTTTCTTTCTGCTTGAAGGACATCCTTTAAATTGTGTTTTACTGCAAGTCTGTAAGAGATGAGCTGGCAAATTTAAATCAGAAGTCAGGAAAGGTGTCACTAGAAGATCATGTTTGAGATAAGATGATGGCTACCTGGGGAATGTAAAACAAATTTAAAAATATGAGTGAATATGGAAGCTTCTTAAAATGAAAATGATAAAAAAAATCGTAATGAATGAAAAAATCTAATCACTGGCAAATCAATAAAATGGAGCAGGCTACACTGACTATTGACTGTTCTTGATCTATATCAAATCAGAAACAGCTTCTAACTGTCTTTAGTCAGTATGATAAGTCCCAATTTTTCAATCTATCTATCAATATGTTATTTTGAAAATTAAAATCACCATCTTTTTATATAGGTAGAGCTTATATCTGATTCTTGCCTTCTTCCAGAACATATTTTTCAAGAACTCTTTTGTGATCTACTTGCATGCAGTGAATAGATATAAAATGATTGAGAGGAAGGTGAGCAATTAAAATTTAATTTATTCTAAAATTTAATTTATCCCTGCCAGTGTTGATTTTCTTTCAAAAATAGAAGTTATTTCTCTGAAATAAATCAAATTAGAGCAGCATTTGGGATTCAATATTTAAATGCCATAGAGAGAATTTTATTCAACAGCTTTCATTATCATTAAGTCTTAGAGAGTATTTAGCTTCATTAAATCCCAAATTCTCATATTTAAAAAATAGCAAAATATAACTTTTTGTGCAGCACCAATGATTTACAACCCTAGTTGCACTGTAGAATCACATGCTGTCAGGTGCCCATTCTCCACAGTTTCTGATTTAGTTACTTTCTGGGGCATTGGTATTTTTTTCTTAAAGCTCCACTGGTCTAGTCATTGCTGACTGAAGCTAAGAGAATATTTCTGGTAGGAATCTTTATTATATAATTATACTGTAAGAAGTTGTTAGAGAGAATGTGGACCAACAGCATAGTGTCCCCTGAAAGTTTGTTAAAAACTCCTAGGCTCCACCCTTGATCTACTGAATCAGAATCAGTTTTTAACATTCCCAGATGTTTAGAATGAAATTTCACATTAAGAGGCATTGTTCTAAGATCTACCCCTCCTTTGGAAGGCACCATTCATCTCAGTTCCTGGACATAATAAGGCTCTTAGAGACATGTGAAATAGAGGTTTTAAAAAACTAAAAACCTAACTAAATTTAAAATAAACAACAAAAAAAGCACATAACACCAAATCATTAGTTTAGATTATTTAGATGTGGATTGGAATATTCAAGATTGAAATATTTAGCTACTCTATCAAGGTAGTCAGGTTATATGAACAACCAGATCATAATCAATTGAAAGTTTGCTTGGCCATCATGTAATTAAAACCAGAAGAGTCAAGTGCATCACCTAAATTGTGTGACACATTCCTCAAAATGGGAATCATCCGCCCTGCAGGCAGAACAGTCAACTCTTTGTATCCATAGGTTCCAAGTCTGTGGATTTAGCCAACTGTGGACTGAAACTATTTTTAAAAAAATTGTGTCTATACTGAATATGTGCAGGGTTTTTTTCCTCATCATTATTTCCCAAACAATACAATATAACAACTGTTTACGTAGCATTTTCTTTGTATTAGGTATTATGAGTAATCTAGAGATGATTTAAGGTATAGGGAAGGATGTGCATAAGTTATATGCAGATAATACACCATTTTATATCAGGAATTTGATTTTGATATCTGTGGCAGGTCCTGGAACCAATCTCTAAGTATACCAAGGAATTACTGCACTTGACACCTCTTGGCTGCAACACCCTGCTCTCACCCAGAAATAATAGAGAACTAGAAACAACACACTGGGAACACTCCCTCTGGAGACAGAGCTTTCAAGGGCTCTTCCCAATTTTGCTTTATTAATACCTACCTATTTTCTTGCTTTGCATGACTCAACCCACCTTTTTATATTTCTTTCTTTAGATATGTTAACACCTTTAAGCCTGCTACTTCCAAATTTTGCTGACCTAAGGCTTTTTCTGTCTCTCTCAATGAGACTGAGCAAACATACTTTGTGGTGGCTTAAATCTATAAAGGATAATTTTCTTTCCCTTATTTCCTAGTTGTTGGAGAAGCTTTGCTCAGGTGTCTGAGTGCTTCACCCTTCATAGGTTTGATAATTTTCTTTCCCTTATTTCCTAGTTGTTGGAGAAGCTTTGCTCAGGTGTCTGAGTGCTAGATATTCCAGTGTCAAAATGACATGTTATCTTAGCCATTTCAGTAACATCTAACTTAATTATGGACTTTCACGTACCAAGTTTTGAATGATGCTCCAAATAAACATAAATGAAATTCTGATTTTGTCACTTCAAGAGTTTAGTGACAATGATCAATCCATATAAAACTGGACCACACTTGAGTAATCTGAAAATCTTTCAAAAGTAGACATCATCATGAACCAATTGCATCAAAATTTCTGGAGTTAAGGCTTGAGTGTTAATCTTTTTAAATTCCTCCCACAATATTCTGATGTCCAGAATATTGCCCAGAGTACAGCTAAAAATTAATTTCTAAAACAGACGACTCAGTAGATCATTCACTTAGTCTAGCATTACTGTAATTGTAATCTGCTCTGAAACTTTTTCTAATCAAATCTAGCACATTTAACTAGCAACATTATTTATTATAACCCATTTTCTTCAATATTTAGTTGTGTAGCATACAGGGGAGGAAAAATAATTTTTTCCTTCACCCTTCATAGGTTCTTAGCTAGGACTCTCTGCAACAAAAGACAGATTAGCAAGAGAAAAACAAACAGAAGTTTAATAACATATACAGAGGCTGTCCAGTTAACTCACTTAGAGAGTGCGGTGCTCGTAACACCAAGGTCATGGGTTTGGATCCCCGGACTGGCCAGCTGTCTAAAAAAAATAATAAATTAAATTAAAAAGGAATAATAATAACATGTATACCTCCTCCGTACGTGGGAAATAACCCAGAGAAATGAAGAAATATCTAGAGACCATCTCAAAGAGCTGTCTTAAACTTCAGGTTTAAATTCCATTCCCTTCCGAAACAAAGGAAGAGGGTGTGAAAGGCCCTGTTAAAAGAGAAAGCCAGGAATAAGTCAGGTTTATTATACAGACTTAAGTCTGGTGCAGAGAGAGACACACTTACAAATGAAGATTTCCTTTACAGATGTAAACTGCTCTTTCAAAAGGGCAACGTCCAGCCTTTTATTCAGAACTACTGTTGTGTCTGCAGTTTCTCAAAATAACCAGTTCAAAATGATCCTTATGCCAAAAGACACATTTGCGTGGCATATTCTGGTCTCCTACAGTCATATTTTGGGGTGACATGTTTTAAGCCTTATCATGAATTGAAATAAGAATCTATATTTTTAATGATATATTTTAAATATTCTCCTTTTCTAATTCTATGTAACCATCATTACTATTTAAATATTTTATTAAAAATATATATTAAATTTGCTTAAAATGATATATGACTTAATAAGTGCATATTTCTCTAGCTTCAAATTATTTGGGGCAGTTCCCAGATGTACATTATGAAATCACGGAACAAATATTTGACATTTGGTGATATATAATTAATTTCACATTTTACTTAAAGTTATTTAAAAAGCCTTTTTATATGAAAGTTTAAACAACTGTTAAAATTTTCATCTGCACAAAGTAATTTTAGTGCATTCTTTTTTCAGATCTTAGACATTATGAGACATTCTAATATGCACATTACCAAACAGTGATTAAAAGCTCAAATTATTAAAATATCTTGAAGAATAATTGCTTTACTTTTTTATTTTATTTATTTATTTATTTATTTATTTATTTTTTGGCCAGGGGTATGGTGGCTATATTGCATCGATGATCTTAAAATCAGATGAAAAGCTTTTTAAATGTGGATCCGTGGTTGCACCTATCACAGATTTGAAGTTGTATGGTAAGAACTTCCTTAAGACTGACCTAATATAATGTATTGATTTGTAGAAAACAAAATCCCAATGCAGAGAAGCTCAACTGAGCTCATTTATCATGTGTTATTAGAGTCTGTTTGAGCTGTTTATCACCTCTCTTTTTCAATCGATTTTACTGTAGCATAACACTTGAGTGTGCAATGTGAAAATTAAATAATGAAATATGCTAAGCAAATGGTTTTTAGGTTATTTTTAAATTTCTGTTTTCTTGGGTCACAGCCTCAGCTTTCTCTGAAAGATACCTTGGTATGCCATCTAAGGAAGAAAGCACTTACCAGGTAACTAATTTAAAAATAACAAAGAAAGACTATTTTTGTTCTAAAAATTTAGAAAAAATACTTATACAGATAGGTCTGTCAATGTAGATATTTGTGATTTCCATTATAGGCCTCCAGTGTTCTACATAATATTCATGGTTTAAAAGAAGAAAATATATTAATAATTCATGGAACTGCTGACAGTAAGTATTGTACTTGCTGCTGCTGTTTGATGGGGTCTAACCTTTTACAAAGGAATACATCTAAGAACTTGCTTACAGGGGCCCCTATATACCTTCTGAAGAAGAGAGCAGAGTGGCACAAAGAATCAGATGCACGAGAGGCAATGGGAAGAAGGAATTCAGGGATAAGAGGAAAGGAGACCATGAACTTCAAATGGCAGCACTGCCCAGTGGAACATTCTGTGATGATGAAAATATTCTGTATCTTTGCTGTTGAACACAGCAGCTTCTAGCCACTTATGGCCATATTGTGTTCAGTTTGAATTTTTTAAATTTTACTTAATTTTAATTAATTTTAATTTAAATAGCCATAAGTGGCTGGTGATTATGGCTTCAGTGTTATTCAGCACACCATTGTGTTCAGTTTGAATTTTTTAAATTTTACTTAATTTTAATTAATTTTAATTTAAATAGCTATAAGTGGCTGGTGATTATGGCTACAGTGTTATTCAGCACACTTCAAATGGAAACCAACCTGGAAACAGACTGATAGACAGCAGAAAGGTGCGAGCCCTGAGATGCCATTGTGGTGAGGTTACCCACTTAAATGAAGTTAAAATAAAAACATGTTTAAAAAGACACTTTCTTATCACCTCTCACTTTTCATCACTTTAAACATTGGAAATGGATGTGATAGATAATGCTAGTAATAAATAATATTTTATATTCACAGAATCCTTTTAGGGATCAAGCCATTTATTTTATAATCCTCTGTGATACCTTACAGCAGAAGGCATAGTATTTATAGTCCCATTCACATTTGAGAAAAATCAATTTTAAGAAAGCAGCATATTTATCCAAGGCTACCTGGCAAGTGAGCCAAGGGAGTCAAAGTTTTGAATCAATGTTTCCTAAATCTTAAACTTGTTCTTGGTCACCTTGCCCTGCTTCAGTATTTTTTGACTGTTTTACATAGAAAATCACTAAAAACATTTTACAGCAAAGAACACACCATCTTTCCAACTTGACTTTCAAGCATGCCAGGCTGTTTTTAAATTAGAGAGCTTAGATCAGTGCTGATGTGTGCGTGCGTGTGTGTGTGTGCGCGCGTGTGTGTGTGTAAAATAAATGAATAAATGGAGGAGAAGAGACAAATCTCCCTTAAGAAAAATTGCAAATAATTTATGTACGTGCTTCTCCTCAGGGAAGCAAAGCTTAACTTCTCCCCCACCACCTTTAGGGTGGGTCGCGCTTAATGGTTTGCTCTACTGTACACAAAGGGATAAAAGAAATTGACAGTGGAGAAACTTGACAGATAACCAGCTCAGCCAGGTGATTAAGGTTTATATCAACAGTGACAAGTCATGTCAATAGTGGGTACCCGTGATGTGATATAATGAGAATGGTACTTTACTTCACTTTTTGGAAGGTTTAGTCTGCAAAAGCCATAACCCCAGTCTAAGCATGACAAAAAAATCAGTCAAACCCGAATGAGGAAGATTCTGCCAAATACTTAACCAGTACTCCTCATCCAAAACAAAAAAAGTCTGAGAAATCCTCAGAAACCAGAGGAGATTAAGGAGACATGATGTCTAAATATAATGTGGTGTACCGAAGGGTCCCTGGAACAGTGAAAGGACGCAGGAAACCCGAAGTGGACACCAAATAAAATAGGTTTAGTTAATGGAAGTAAACAAATGGTAGTTTCTTGTTTGTGACAAATGTTCCATAGTGTAAGATGGAAACTGAATGAGGGATGAATGGGGACTCTCTGCACTGCCTTTGCAACTTTCCTGAAAATCTCAAACTATTACGAAATTAAAAATCTGTTCAAAAGATTTAGGTGATACAGCACCATTGCTGGATGAAACATGATGAAAGAGAGTATAGAACTTTTGAAGGACATTAGAATTTTGTTCTAAGGTATTAAGACCTTCTGTATATGTTAATTATAATAATAATAAGCAGCAACTATTAAGTATTGACTATATGTCAGAAAATGTTCTAAAAGCATTTAATTTTATCTTATTTGTTTTTCACAAAAATACTGTACAGTACATATTACTACTCTTCTTATTTAATAGATGGGAACATAAATATTAGAAAATTATACGAGAGTACTTCAAAAAGTTCATGGAAAGATTTGTATTGTCTTTTAATTCCATTTTTCCATGAATATTTTGCAGTACCCTCATATAACTTGTCAAAAAGCACAGTAGTATTGATTAGTAGAAAGGGAATTTGAATCCAGGTATCGAGGCTCTTATTTACTGTGCTCTGAAGCCTCAGTTTTGTGAATAAATTATATTCGAGGTTAAATTATTTTATGTCTAACCATCACTCTGGAATATATTAGCGCTATTTCAAATTTCTCCGTCAATATGTTGTAGCTATTAGAATAAATCATGTTGTTTCTGTCTGACTCACTCATTCATCAGCCTGGTGCTTCCCCAACCTGATAAAATGCAAGCAGAGGTTCAGCCCTAGTCACTTCAGAGGAAATGTAACTATGTGTACACACAAGCACACACACACACACACACACACACACACACACACACCAATGCAAGCAGAGGTTCAGCCCTAGTCACTTCAGAGGAAATGTAACTATGTGTACACACAAGCGCACACACACACACACACACACACACACACACACACACACACTACACACAAGCGCACACACACACACACACACACACACACACACACACACACCACAACCTATAGGGGCTTGGTGGATAACAGATACTCAGAAATTGACATTATAATACCATCATTATTAATATTATCTTCAAAAATTACCAGCAAATCAGTTCAGCCAGCCAGTCAGACCTTTAATGTTCCTGTCTAGTTATAGGAAGGGACAAATGGCAAATGTCAACAGACTTTGCACTACAAACTAAGCAGAAAAAAAATCCAGTTGGAAACTCCATTTGTACATTTATCTTTTCAGCTGTATCCATACAGAGAAATAATGGGGTCTTTTCATATTTTTTCTACAATAAACGAATGAGTTATATAAGGGAACATTTTACCTCAATCATTACCCCTATTAATTTGCATTTCTAGTAGCTTTCATTAACACGGTAATTTGTACTTATTTAGAGTTGATGTGGTAATTTTCCCATCAAGTACAATAGGAAAATGTTAAAAAAAGACCTTGGGTATATTTTAAAAGTATTAAAATGATCATTTGGAATCTTTTGTTTT
>NW_007736780.1:15637-45221 GCF_000696425.1 Galeopterus variegatus
CTGTATCCATACAGAGAAATAATGGGGTCTTTTCATATTTTTTCTACAATAAACGAATGAGTTATATAAGGGAACATTTTCCCTCAATCATTACCCCTATTAATTTGCATTTCTAGTAGCTTTCATTAACACGGTAATTTGTACTTATTTAGAGTTGATGTGGTAATTTTCCCATCAAGTACAATAGGAAAATGTTAAAAAAAAGACCTTGGGTATATTTTAAAAGTATTAAAATGATCATTTGGAATCTTTTGTTTTCTGCTGTGTAGTATGATTATTAAGCATCATAGAATTAGAGCATAAAAAGAAGCTTAAACTATTGATAAGTCTGTCCTAGATTTGCAAAGACAGTTAAAAATGTTAGTGTAAAAGTTATTTAGAGATATGTGGAAGTACGCAGAGTGCAGGAATGAATGGTAGCAAAGGAGTGAACTGCTGCACAGAGAGATTTAAGTGACTGGCCCAAGTCTTCATAGCTCGTTAGGCCAACACTGCTACCGAGTCCATGCTACTGTGCAGCTTATGTCAGAGTTTTGGTACTCAGGTTCAGTCAGAAAGAAGACAGAAGGAAACAGGAGTCACCAGTATGTTCTACAATAAATATTTAGTCCTCAAATAATCAGATGTGAACTCTCTTTTCTCAACATAAGATATTCTTTTCTATTTTAAAATAATAAGGCAGAATGCCTGAGAGTGGGCCTTAGTGATTCTAAAAAAAAAAAAAAAAATGAAATAGACCACTGGTTTGTTGTATTAATATCCAGGCAAGACATTTGCTATGTTAAAATTTTTATAAGGTATAAAATATGTGAACAATTAGAAATAATAAATGGTATTCATTAAAGTAAAGCTAAGTACCATCCTGTACAGTAAGTAGGCCTTAGTCATAGATCCTGTTTTAGTTTATTTTTGTATAAAATGAAGCTCAAAGTTTTACTATTATATCTACCAGCTTTCTAGTTAAAGCCAGATATTTGTCTTTTAAATATGCAATGTATGTAAAGTAAAATGCTTAATCTCTCCGAGAAAATAATATGAAAAAGTCTACTTTGAATAAATGTATGTCCTTTAAATGTTATAATTTAATTTCTTGCAGCAAAAGTTCATTTCCAGCATTCAGCAGAATTAATCAAGCACCTAATAAAAGCTGGAGTGAATTATAGCATGCAGGTAAGCCACTTTTTCAGAAGAATATGTTCTTTTACCTTGGTTTTCCACTTGTGAGTATAGCTTCTATATTACTCCATCCTCCATGCTATTGATTTTTCTATGTTTTTTAGGTACCAAAGATGTGCTTTTCATTTCTAATTACACTGAGAATGTAAATCAACTCAAGCTTTATAAGTGAATTGCATAATCCCTTTTAAAAATGTCCTTTTCTCCTGAGACTTTTATTTATATCACTAATATTGAATTCTTTTAAAAGAATGATTTTCTATTTTCTTTCTTGTCTTTTTTGTCTTTTCTTCACTTTCCATCACTCTTATTAGAGAGCAGAAGAAAAAAAAGTATTTGGGGGAAATACTCTAACAAAGCAGAAGAGGATAAAACCTATTTACATTGCAATTTGCATCTGTGCATTCAAACATTTAATAAATATCTGTCAAAAAGTTACTTTACAGTGGTCAGATACTTTATGCTATCAAGGAACTTTCATTCTGATGGAGGAATCATAGAAAATAAAAGCTAATTTTAATTTCCCAACATTTGAATGTATCAA
Source organism: Galeopterus variegatus (assembly GCF_000696425.1). Lineage (NCBI taxonomy): Eukaryota > Metazoa > Chordata > Mammalia > Dermoptera > Cynocephalidae > Galeopterus > Galeopterus variegatus. The sequence goes on from NW_007736780.1 coordinate 17,358, forward strand.
TAATAGTTCAACATGCCTGAAACACAAAGTACCAGGTTAAGATAATGTAAGATGGAGATGTGGAGTGGGATGGCAGATAGGACCATAAGCAATGTTGAGGAGAATGGGGCTTTACTCAGAGAGCAATGAGGTACCATTTAAAAACATTTTGCCCAGGAATCGATGGGATAATATTTGTATTTTTATTCTTATTTTAGAGAAATTGCTACTGTTATTTATGTTAGAAAGGACTTTGTCAATGTAAAAGTCACACCAGACAGTGTTAAACACTAAAGGAAGACATTATTTAAGACTGTTGCAACAGGGGAGAGACTGAACTCAACTCTGTTAAAACAAAAAGCTGGAGAATTTGTAAGAGCCAGGGATGGGGGTGGGGAATTGTAGGCCTGCAGTGTTTGGTAATCACCCATACCCAAATGAAAAATAAACTTTCTTGTATCTTCATGACAGGAAGTCATTTTGAAACTTAAATGCTCCTACACTCCCACAGAGACTGGGAGATATGAGTGCTACCTCAATCAATGTTTACATTTCAAAGAGATGGTTCCCATGTCCTTGAGAATTATGTTACCTGTGTTGTAAAACTGACAAGAGGATAGAAGATTTACACACATTTCAAAGGAGCAGAAAAATAATACACAATTGCAAGTTTTCAGAAGTAAATACTCTAAGAAAAAGGAGGTCAGGGCCCATTCTCAGGAAGAAACTGTCCAAAGTTTATTCAAGCAGAGGGCAATGTTAAAGCCATCTTAATCAACGTGAGCATAGATTTGGCTAACAAATCTTTATTTAAATGCAAAAAAAAAATTGTCTCAAATAGGGATTAATATTATTATAATTTTTTTTTGAGTTTTTCATAAAGAACTCATAGTTGAATTAAGGGATATTTTGGTTGGATATTGTTTTTTAAAATTCCTATGCCATTGAGGCTAAAAGAATAAGTTCTGAGGGCCAATAACTGCTTTGGTAACTTGAAATCTTTCCCCTCAATATCTTAGGTCTACCCAGATGAAGGTTATAATGTATCTGAGAAGAGCAAATATCATCTCTATAGCACAATCCTCAGATTCTTCAGTGATTGTTTAAAGGAAGAAATAACCGTGTTACCACAGGAACCAGAAGAAGATGAATAGTGGACCCTATTTATATGGACCTGAAGAGAATATTGAAGCTCAATGAAACCTAACCAAGAGACCTAACATTGTAGATGCTCCAGAATTTCAAGGGCAGCTTAAGGAGATGACACCGGAACAGCACACTCAGAGACAATGAACTAGAATTTGAATACAGACGGCCAAGTCTACTGTGTTGCCAAGGGTGCAGAACCTGTTTCTTTGTATAAGGAAGGTCAAAGGGTTGGTTTCCCAGGAAAAATTAGTTTTGCATTAAAGTAGAAGTAGTGCATGTTTTCTTCTGTTATCCCCCTGTTTGTTCTGTAACTAGTTGCTCTCATTTTAATTTCAATGGCCACAACCATCTTTGCATATAATGCACAACTTATCATCAATATTTCAGTCCCTGATCTTCGATGGCTAAGCTGCAGTTTAACACTTTACTGTACCTTTACAATAAGTGCAATTCTTTCATTGTCTATTATCATGCTTAAGAAAATATTCAGTTAATAAAAAACAGAGTATTTTATGTAATTTTGTTTTTAAAAAGACATTATTAAATGAGTGAAAGGACAAATAGAAGTATGGATTTCAGCACCTTCCAAAGTTCAATCAGTTATCAGTAGATACAGTATCTTTAAATCAACACACAAGTGTATGTCTCACAATTCATATACACATGTGTGCATATACAGTCATTGAATCTATCTCTACATGTTATTCATGCTACAAAGGGTAAACTTTTGATGAATTAGAACAGATGCTCTTTTACAAGCTATTATGGATGCTTTGTTTAATGAGCCAAATATGATGAAACACTTTTTCCAATTCAAATTCTAGCTATTGCTTTCCTATAAATGTTTGGGTTGTGTTTGGTATTGTTTTTAGTGGTTAATAGTTTTCTAGTTGCAATTTAATTTTTTGGATATTATACCTTGTCACATGTAAATTAGATACTTAAATATTAAATTATAGTTTCTGATAAAGAAATTTTGTTAACAATGCAATGCCACTGAGTGCTATTTTGCTCTTTTGGTGAAGGATTTTTTTTTTTTTAAACTCTTGGTCCTTTTACTTCTATCTCACAGTGCAGAATCAATTCTCATTTTCATTGTAAAAGCAGAGAGCTGGATTATTTCATTTGCCAGTTCCTATTTAGTATTCCATGCCTACCCAATTCATCTGTTACTGTTTAATTTAAATTCTGGTGAGAATTAGAAATGAAATATTTTTTATTCACTGGCCAAAAAGTTCACAAACAGCAGCATTTGCTATTTAATTTGAATTGAAGGCACAAAATGCATCAATTCCTAGGCTGTGTTGATTTGCAGTAGTAAGTAATGAGAGAGTAAAATAAACTTGACTGTATGAAGTTAATTTAAGTCATGAGAACATTAACTTTGGTTGCTGAAGCCAAAGAGTGTCTTCTCACTTCACTTAAGGGATCTTGCAGAAGATGTCTAAGGTCTGTAATCAAGCTGCAAGGTTCAGGTAAATCTAGGCAATATACTATGTTTTTGTGGTTGTGAAAAAGTTTTAGAACAGATTGGATTATTTTGACATCAGAACACAGGGAGGAAACTTAAAAATGTCAGGGAATCACTCAGTCATCCTCCTGTTTTGTTGAAAGATCAACACAAAATTCTGAATATTTGAAAACATGTGTATCATTAATTGGGTATTCCATTTTTCTTCTGGAGGCTTTGGAATTGTGTCTTAACTGCCCCATCTGATTCAATTTAAAATGGGAAAAGCTCTCTTTTCTGAAAGACCTGTTTTAGGTCTTTTTCAAGATTAATAAACACATTTTTTAACAAAATAAGTTGTAATGTTTAAAACGAAAGTTTTGCCTATTTTATTAAGATGGAAATTTCTTTTTAGGGTGACTTGAAGTCCAACTGAAGCTTTTTAATCAATATTTTAAATTTTAACCTCTAGAATTTTTTATGATGCAAATAATTATGCTGTCTGAAAGATGTGGTTTTATTGAGTGTCGATTTGAGTAACATTTAAAAAGTATTTACCTTTTACTGTTCATCATTTCTCTTGTTTTATTATCAACGTTTATCTGTTTTTCAATTAATTTAATACAGTTTCTAATGTGAAAGACATTTGTCTGGAACCCACTTTCACCTTAAAGACTAAATAGATCTCAAGTGAAAACATACTGCTTAGTAGGAAGGTAAACAATTTTTATCTCTCTGTTTCTTTGAGTTTTAACAACTTGAAATGCTTACAAACACATAGTCATGACTTACTAAAGGAATCGTGTAACTGGATTTTCCCATTTAAACATTTTCCCCAGTCATAATCCCATTATTTTATACATATTTATGTATTTCTAGAGTTTCCTAGGACTCCAAGTGTTATTATTCCCTTAAAGTTAAAGAAAACAAATCAAGACAATATATTAAAATTCTATACTAAGACAGGTAAGCAATATTACATCACTCACATAGATAAATATGTATCCTTTTGAAACTATCTTGAAAGAGAAAAGTGTTTTTTTCTCTTTAATTGCCTCCACTAAGAAGACAGTTCGAGACTCAGATGGAGACTAAGGAGGGTATGCTGATCTGTCTGAGATCCTGGCAGAACTAAGTGAAGGGGACACTCTTTAAACTGTGAATCTCAGCTCACACTGAAAACATGTCTTTTTTCTTGAATGTTTAGCATAGAAATAACCATCAAGGGTCTTGCAGGTGCCAGTTGTAGATCTACTAGAATGAGGTGCCTTAAATATCAGGCTTTTCTATACAGAGAATTACCTAAGCGATTGTCCTTCAAATGGTGGGCTTTGAAACAGAAGTACCTGGGACTGAATTGCTCTTAAGTCTCTAGGCTTATAGAAGGCACATGGTTTCTGTAAAGGATCATTTATGAAATACCTCTTTGTCCTTTCTTACTTGTTCTAACCACCTTCACATTGTGCAACAACCAGCATTGCAAAAGTATAACCACACCTCTCAGCTATACTCTGTATCTCTCACTTTCTGTTCTGGGGATTCTCTAATACTAATGTTGGCTACCTGCTAGAATTAACGGAAAATCACTTACACACTAAAAACCTATATGTGGGTGTTAATACCTCCATTGAAACCCGATTAATGGAAGACAGTAGCAGGTGACTATATCCTTCCCTCAGACATTCTACATGATTCTTGGGAGGCACCCTGGGCCCCAGTTGCCCACAGCTGGGTACCCTTCTATTTCCCTCTTCCTCATTTCATTCTTTTCAATCCCCTACTCCTATTCCCTAGGATCACTTTCCAAAATAAACTACATGTGCTCCAGCTCTTGACTCAGGCTCTGCTTTCTAATGAAACCCCCCTCTTTTTTTTTTCACAAGAGCTTATCACTGTGAATATTATAGAAAGAATAAATAAAATGAGAATAAGAAGTAGTTTTGTTTCAGGCTGTTTCCACTTAAAATCTATTGGACTCTTACCAATGCCAAGTACATGCTAAGTGCTCTGCATGCATTATCAAACTGAATCTTCTCAACATCTCCTGAAATAGAAATTAGAATGCCCATTTTCCAGTTAAGAAAATTGAATCTCAGAGAAGTATGCAACTTGCCCAAATTTAACTAAGTAAAAAGACTAAAACCCAGCTCCAGCCAACTTAGGCATCCGTGTTCTCAGTCATTCTGCTCTGTAATTCTCTTGAAATAAGAAGAGATTTAACCCAGGTTCACACCATCTGAGAAATAATTCTAAATACTTGAACACATAGTCTCAGATATTGTTGAGGATGATGTGATAGCAATAATACTGAAAGGTAAAGGACAGCCTAATGTACCACTATGGAATGACTGAAGTTACATGGATTCCCCAACGTCAAGATGACACATGTAATATTAAAGCTTTTTTTTTTTTTTTACCTGTTGGAGGCATATGAGTTATTCCTATCCATGGAAAGCCTTGCTCAAAAGACCATGACTGTATGCCTGAGAAGTCGTTAGTGAATTTCTTTGCTTTGGCTTTATACCAAAGGCATTCCAAAATCATTCCAAGAGGCATACATGCATATACTGCAGAAGCATGTTGATAAAACATCCAGTCCTGCAAATATGAAAATCTCATGTAAACTTCAATCATTACAAATTCAGAAAGCACGTTGCAACATTTAGAGTCATAGCAGGCACCCGCAATCATATTCAGAATCTGACTTCAAAAAATAGCATTTCCTCCCACTTTCCTATCACTACAGGAAATAGATTTGGTTTATCACTCATCAGATCTGCTGATAACACTTTTACTTCATTTGGCAATAATCCATCAACCATTGGAGAAAGAGCCTACAAATTAAAAAAAAAAAAAATCCCTCTCTCATCAAAGACAAGGCTGACAAGTTTCAAAAAGGAAATTTTACATAAAAGTACTATTTTGACTTTTTTTTAGAATTCCAATTAAGTTTGTGATTGATAAAAGCAGCACAGACTTCTTATACAGAACTTCAGTTACCAGGAAAGTCTCTGCTGATTATCACAACCTGTCTTTCTATCAGACCTAGAACCATTTTAACTTAGTTAACTCTGACATGAATGAAGCTTGAGATTGCAGAATTCCATTCAGCGAGTAGCATCATAGAAAAGGAACTCATTTTGCTCCAAACTTTGTTCTCGTCAATCATATGATCTCAACTAGTTCTCAAACCAACCATGTGAGATAAATTGTGTAGAGACAAAGAGAAAAAGCTTCCTGTCTACCCACTGAAAGTAAACTGAAAATGAAATGACAATGGGCAGATTAATAGGAGAAAAAGGCATACAAATTTATGAATAGGGAAATGTGCAAATGACAATATGACAGAAGACAAGGCACAGCAAACCCAGGATGATTTTCACAGAGAAAAAAAATCACAGGGGACAGATTCCCCAATAACCCAGTGATGTTCAGATGCTTTTATACCCTGCTTGATAGAGGAGAAGAAAGTGGGGAATTTAGGCAACCTAGGGAGAGTAAATGATCAAAAATAAAAGGAATAGGTCCTCAAAAACAATAGATAACATCCTGTCTGGACAAGGTGTCAACTTCCAGTCTCTTCTAGATTTGAATCCTATTGCATGTTTATGTATATATTATATACATAATCCCATAAAATATATAGAAAGAGACAAAAATTCCTAGGAGGGTTTATATCACAATTGCTTTCCTTCTGGAGAATCTCCCTTTAGTCAGATAAGGAAAATTCAGGAAAAGCCCCCTGTGTATTTGCTGTTTTTCAAATGCCTTCAATCTAAAATAATCATCATACCAATGAGGCATAGTTTGGGATGTTATTTCCTGAAATCCTCCACTTCTCCTGTCTGAAACTTCCCTAGAAGTTTTACACACTAAAAGTTGAGTAGGTGGCTGTGAAGAAAGAAATTGGGTTAGTAGTTGAGTGATGAGGGATTTTCAAAGGGAGAGAAGGTCATAGATTAGAAGGAGAAAGAATAAGCAGAAAAGAACAAATGTTAAGTACATTTTCCCACACTCCATTAAACCAGTCGTCCATTTCTGGGAATAGGTTAGTCCAATAGAATGGTTTACCTGATAAAGAATTTTTATCATTTATCTAATAAAGAGTATCTTGTCTTTTGAAGGATGCAGATCAGACTCTATTAGCCTTGAGTATTTTATGTAGAAGCAGAATTTCTCATCAGTGATCATGCAAGCTGTTCCCTGTTGGGCTGTCAGCGTATACAGGACATGGCAATTTTGAAATACAAAAGAGTCCAGATTGCTGACTTCTCATTGGAATGTTCCTAGTGCTTGCATAATAATATTGAACTCTTGTTCTAATATCATGAAAGGATTTAGAACTGCCTTTTCAATCTCATAAATTCCAAATCTTGAAAAAAGAGATCTTAGCAATGAAAAGAACTTAGATTTGTGATATACAAGTGGTTTTTTATAATACAGCATCTATTATGTTTGTATGGCACTACTTTATGAATGAAGGAGTCTAGGTTGTAATTTGGCTGGCATTTAAAGTAGGATACCTGGTGACAGCATGCCATGTAACCTGGTCCACAGCATCCTGACCATCTAGGTGGAATCCCCTTGTATAACCTGTCACTACCCAAGCTAAAATGACCAATGGCATTTTGGATAAGGTCAGTGTGGAACTTGTGACCTCCAAATTGGGTTTTTTTGTGCCTTGTCCTCTCTCATATGGACATTTGCACATCTCCAGCTTCCATGTGTCCCTGTCAGTCCCTGGGAGAAGAACAGGTTGAGGAATATATGAGGCCTTTAGTTCAGTGATGGCAGTTATAGAGCTCGTTTTGTCACCTGGCCAAGCTGGCCCAGATTTTTGTTTATTTACATGTAATTTTTTGTATCTGTCAGCCTAATAAGAGGAGCAGGTGAGCTATACCCCAAGTTACATAGAACTGGCTTGTGAGCCATCCTTAACACCTGGTGATTTGGCAGGTGTTTGTTGACCAAAAAAGTCAATGTCAGGACCATATATGACCCTTGGGAGAGGCTTAAGGATGCCATCTGTGGTATCAAATCACAGGGTTTGACTGAAAGATGCCCTGGTATGCCATCTAGGAAAAGTCCTGCATCATCCCTGTTTTTGATGGAAAGGGAAAAATTCCTTTCTAGTGACTTTACATGGGCAGAGGACAGTCCCTGAGACTCCAAAGAGGTTTTTCCATGTCCAATTGACTCACCAAAAGGAGAAGCATGACAGTTTCTTTGATAGCAAATGCCATATATTGTCATGCATTCATCTTCCAGACTGGATCCACTAGGTATTTGCATTAGCAAAAACAAAACTAAGTTCAGATTCTTTTTCACGATTTAGATGTTGACATAACCAGCAATTAGATTGATTAGTTAATTTGGTCAAGGTTTGGAGGACTGTTGCAATAGGGTGTTGAAACTGTGTTTACCTTTCGGAAAACAGTAAGTATTAATAAGAGTAAGACACAATTTGAAGAAACGTGCAGAGTGGAAGATCAATGACAGTTTCCAATTATCTACTAGTGGGCAATCCATTAAGGGAAAGGCTTAAAAAAGGAGTGTTTAAAAGCCCTCTCACCCCTTTTTTATTCCAGGATCAAGGCTTAAAAATGAAAGATAGGTGGGGAATATAGATGAAGGTGAGGCCTCTTAATCTGCAGTCTTGGGAATAGCTGTCTCCTTGTGATGCTATGTTCTTCAGGGTGTAGGAATTGGCTCAGGAAATCCTACTTTAAGGTCACCTATTGGGGTGGTCTTCCAATCACTCTGTTGTACTTTGGCATGGCCCATGTGAATCCAAGAGGACTTTTATTTTATTTTGATGGCAATGTAGGTTGCTAGGAGTGTTTCATAAGGGACTGCCCCGAAAGGGGATAGTGTGTGCTTCCTTCTAAAAATTTTGATATACACACAGTCTCCTTGTCGAAAAGGATGGCAAGGTTTGTCAGTTGGCAGAGGCCTTGATCTTTTCACTTGTTGATAATAGGCTCCAAATATACTAGTTAGTTCCTGTACTATAGCAAGCAAGTCCTAGCAACAAATTGTTCACTTGAATCCCCATAGTGTTCATTCAACTCAGGAGTGGGGGAGTTTAGAGATGTCAGTTGGCATGCAGTGAGCGCATACTATTTTGAAAGGGGTTAGTCTGTGTCTCCTGTTCGGAGTATTCTGTATTTTTATAAGGGCCAGAGGTAGTGCTCCTGGCCATCTAAGTCTAGTTTCTTGACAGACTTTCCTAAAGTCCTTTTTATGTCCAGACTTTTACATTCCACTTGTGTGAAGACTGAGGATGATATGTGCTGTGAAATTTTAATGAGTTCCCCAGTGCTTTTGCAAGCAAGTGATTTATTTCTGCAGAAAAATGAGTCTGTTGGTCTACTCATTCTAAAAAGGGATCTCAAATCAATGAATAATCTCAGTTACTAATTTCTTTACCAATGTTTTAGTGTCAGTATGTCTAGTCAAATTGCTTAGTCCAGTTCCTGAATATAGAGACAAGTAAGCAAACAGTGAGAAGAGCCTAAAACTGGAGTTAAATCTACAAAATCTATTTGGAGGACTGCAAGAGGCAGTGTGGGTCTTGAGGGAGTTCTTAAAGTCAGTCAGTTTCCTCTAGAAATATGTTGAGATTTACAGGTAATACACTGGGAAATAATTTGGTCAGAAATTTTGTAGGTTCCAGAGCAGAAGCAACAATTTTTCAGTTTCTTAATTATCTCCTATTTGCACATATATTCCGTCTGATTGGAAATAAGTTTATGCCTTTAAGATCCTGTAAAAAAACAACAGATTTGATTCCTGTCTGAATGGAACTTTTCTTTTTTTTTTTTCTTTATTGGTAAGTTGGGGTCTTGCAGTGTGAAGAGAGGATGACAAGAAGACCTGTTGAAAAAAAGGGAGGCTATGACAGGTTCAGTTCCTCTTTCTGCATCTCGTGAGAGAGGGCATTGGGCTACTAAAGGGAAAGCTTTGGTCTGTTTACAGGAAATGCTTATAGGCTCTGCACTCAGCAGCAGCACAATTTTATTTTCTTGTGAAGACTAGAGGGTAGTTGGAACTTCGTTTGAGATTGCATCCTATTCAGAGGATTTGGAATCATGATGGGTTTCCATAGGGAAAGTAAAAAATTTGAGTTTTGGTCTGACAGCAAAGAGGTAAAAATGCTTCTTTATTATATTGCATGTTGGCATTAAATTTACATTATAGGTTAGAGCATGGTGTTGTAACACCAATGTGAAGGATTCAGATCCCAGTTTCGGGCCAGCTGCCAAAAACAAAAAAAAAAAGAAAGAAAAGAAAAAATCATACCAAATCTCTACCCAAAAGGTTTGATAGCGAAGCTATGTGGGTATTAAGAAGGCCTAAGGATATTGGGGTGGTTGAGATAAGGCAATGAAATAGGCTTCACAGATACTCCAACAGCTTGAATAGAATCAGAAGTGATAGGGAGAGATAATTCCCCTGACTGGATAGGAGGGAAAGCTGTGCCAGTGTCAATTAAAAAAATCCAATTCCCAATCATATATTTTAAGTTTAATGATGGGTTCTGGGGTTTGACTGAGGATCAACTGACCCCATAAATCAGTGTGGTTTTGTCCCACAGAGGGGGGAAATGTACCTTCTGAAGGTGCTGAGTTTCAGGGAGGGTTTTTAAAAATGTTTTTCTACTACCAACACTATGCTGAATAGGAGTGGTGGGAGTGGGCAACCTTGTCTAGTTCCTGTTCTTAAGGGAAAAGCTTTTAGCTTTTCCCCATTCAGGGTGATATTGGCAGTGGGCTTTAATTATGTTGAGATGCTTTCCGCCTATACCTAACTTGTAGAGAGTCTTTATCATGAACGAATGTTGAATTTCATCAAATGCTTTTTCAGCATCTATAGAGAAGATCATGTGGTCTTTGTCTTTGACTTTATCGATGTGGTGTGTCACATTTATTGATTTGTGTATGTGGAACAACCTTGCATCCCTGGGATGAATCCCACTTGACCATGGTGTATAATTTTGTGTATGTGTTGCTGTATTCTGTTAGCTAGTATTTTATTGTACTAGCCAGAGCAATCAGAGAAGAGAAGGAAATAAAGGACATACAGATTGGGAAAGAAGAAGTCAAACTGTCCCTGTTTGCAAATGACATGATCCTGTATATCAATCAGCCTAAAGCCTCTACCAAAAAACACTTAGAGTTGATAAACGGTTGCAGCAAAGTTGCAGGATACAAAATCAACACACAAAAATCAGTAGCATTTCTATACTCCAACAGCAAACATGCAGAAAAAGAAATCAAGAAAGTTAGCTCATTTGCAATAGCCACCAAAAAAACCAAAATGTTTAGGAATAAATTTAACCAAGGATGTGAAAAATCTCTATGAAGAGAACTACAAACCTCTGTCAAGAGAAATTAGAGAGGACACAAGAAGATGGAAAGATATCCTATGCCCTTGGATTGGAAGAATTAACATTGTGAAAATGTCCATACTACCTAAAGTGATCTACAGATTCAATGCAATCCTCATCAAAATTCCAATGACATTTTTCTCTGAATTGGAAAAAAATATCTTAACATTTATATGGAATAACAAAAGACCATGAACAGCCAAAGCAATTCTGAGCAATAAAAATAAAGCTGGAGGCATAACACTACCTGACTTTAAACTATACTACAAAGTTATAATAACCAAAACAGCATGGTACTGTCATAAAAACAGACACATGGATCAATGGAATAGAGAATCCAGAAATCAACCCATATACCTACAGCCATCTGCTCTTTGACAAAGCACCAAGTCTACACATTGGGGAAGAGACTGCCTCTTCAGCAAATGGTGCTGGGAAAACTGGATATCCATATGCAGAAGAATGAAACTAGACCCATACCTCTCACCATATACCAAAATCAATTCAAAATGGATTAAAGAATTACATATACACCCTGAAACAATAAAACTCCTTAAAGAAAACATAGGGGAATCACCACAGGAAGTAGGATTGGGTACAGACTTCATGAATAGGATCCCAAAAGCACAGGCAACCAAAGGAAAAATAAACAAATGGAATTACATCAAATTAAAAAGCTTCTTCACAGCAAAAGAAACAATTAACAGAGTTAAAAGACAACCAACAGAGTGGGAGAAAATATTTGTAAAATATACATCTGACAAAGGATTAATATACACGGAACTCAAACAACTTTACAGCAAAAAAGCAAGTAACCCAATTAAAAAATGGGCAATGGAGCTGAATAGGCATTTCTCAAAGGAAGATATATAAGATGGCCAACAGACACATGAAAAAATGCTCAGCATCACTCAGCATTTGGGAAATGCAAATCAAAACCACACTGAGATACCATCTCACTCCAGTTAGTGTGGCTAATATCCAAAAGACTGAGAATGGCAAGGTTGAGGAGGAAAAGGAACCCTCCTACACTGTTGGTGGGACTGAAAAATGGTGCAGCCTTTATGGGAAATGGTTTGGAGGTTCCTCAAACAATTACAAATTGATCTGCCATATGACCCAACTATTCCACTGCTGGGAATATATCCAGAGGAATGGATATCATCATGATTTCCTGTACACCAATGTTTATTGAAGCACTATTTATAATAGTCAAGAGTTAGAACCAGCCCAATGTCCATCATCAGATGAGTGGATAAGGAAACTGTGGTATGTCTACACAATGGAGAACCACTCTGCTTTAAAAAAGAATGAAATACTACCATTCACAGCAACATGGATGGACTTAGAAAAAATTATATTAAGTGAAATAAGTCAGGCAAAGAAAGAGAAATACCACATGTTCTCACTTATTTGTGGGAGCTAAAAATAAATAAATACATAAACAAATGGGGGGGGCTGGGAAGAGGACACTACAATCACAACTCCTTGAATTTGTTAAGATATGGTATTGATGGAGGGAGGTGAGGAAGGGGAGAGGGAAGATTCAGTAAAGGGACACAAAAATCATCTACATTGTATATTGATAAAATAAAATAAAATTTAAAAATAAATAAATAAAAATGTTTTTCTTTCTTTTAAGTGCTGGACAATTGTTTTCCAAGGCCCTGGCTTTCTGCACTATTGGCAGACATCAAAGGAAAGTAGAGGAAGTTCTGTGACTGACCAGAAAAATGAGAGGACTTTGATTCATTTTCAGAGGCTCCTATTTTCTCTGTAGAAACTCAACCTGCAAGGCTAAGACTGCAGGTTTTAACTTTTTTTTCTTCTTGTTTTCCTGTAAGCTATTTCTAAGAACTGTGTGGCTGCTTCTATTATGATGGTTAGAAGCTGACTAGTATACTATTTTAGATTTGCCTCTTTATATCAGATAGAAGGTTTCTGACTAGGGCAGAAATTGGAAGATTTCTAATACAGTATGCATCCAAAAAACTTGTATAAATCTCTTGACAAAAGTCTTGGAGTTCTCTACTTTTTTCTGGGTACATAATTCAACCTTAGACCAATTTACTTTAGAAGAAAAAGTCTCTGATATTGTTTCTATTAGAACCTGAATATCAACATCTAGCTGAGCCATTTCCTGGTCATCTGTAGGGTAGCCAGGGAGAGGTTCTGGTCACCTAGTTCCTCTGTGGGGAAGATTTTCCCCTAAGGCTTTCTGGTCTAACCGCAGCATAGTCATGGGTGGGAAGTACACTCCTTGGTAACCAATTATGGTCCCTATTGGTGGGGTTGTGAATGGCTACTGGTCTCTCCAATTTACTCTAAACTTAGTAGGATCTTCTGGAAGTGAAGCTAAAGGGGTTTTGTAATCCATAAGATATGCTGCTGTCCAGGGAACATGAATTGTTTGTGTGCGGGGGGCGGGGGGTGTTGTGTGTCCAGGATACATTCTTGGAGGGCATTGCATGGGGAAATTTGGAATGATGTAGTTTGTTTACATAGGCCCAGGAATTAAGATGGGTTGTAAGGCACTGAAAAACAAGCCTTGCTGTGCTTTTCCAGAGCCTGTGACAGATTTGTCTCTTGACTGTCAGCTTTTATACAGATGACCTGTATGCCCAGGTGTTTAGATCAGGCCTAAGAGCTTTCTGTAAATATCAGAGTTAAAGCAGGGAAGTTAAAACAGGGAGCTGGTTGTCTAAAGGGTTTTCTGGAGAAATTGGCGATGAAGTTTTAGAAGTTATTAAGGGAATTTGCTGAGGAGCTGGGGCTGAATTTTGAGGAGAGGGTTTTTAATCAGTGGGAGTATAAGTGGGTGGAGGGGGAGTATTTATAGTAGGTATAGACTTTAGCTTTTGTTCTAAGTCTACTTTTTGCTCTTCAGTTTTGTTAAGGAAATCTCTAAAGTTAGCTGTGATACTATTACATGTTTTTCTTTCAATTTAATCTTCCTATAAACACAAATGAGGCATTTTTTAGGATGAGAGCTCTCTAACAATTTTTTTGAGTATATGTTTGTCTAATTGAAAAGATTGATCATCTGTTCATTGATAACTAGACTCTCCAATGGTATACTTATTTCAATAGTGACTCAATCTAATAAGCTTCTTCATGGAAAGACCAGGTGGTAATTTTCCAGGCTTAGAATACATTTTTAACATAAAAATAAGAGGTGCTCCTGAAGAGGGTGTGTAAGAGGCAACTCCCATGATCCCTCCAAATTTATTTCAGAAATAGTGTAAGGAAGCCCAAAGACCAGTGTTGCCATAGACTGTTAAGGGTGGTGTTTGTTCAAACAATGTCTTTGGTCTGCCCAGAAGCACATGGACACATAGACATTTAGGGGTGCCTCCAGTAACAGACCCACCAACAAACCCATGACACTGGGAGAGCATTTCTGGGATTGAACGTTCTCAGCAAAGGTTGAGACAAAAAAAAAGCCATTTATAGATGCAACTCCTTATTAAGACCCATTCCCTTGAGAGCTTGGCACATTCAAATGGAGTGCTGCTAAATAAGTTTACATGTCTCAAGTTCCCAGTCTTTTTAGACCGGCCACCTGACATGAGCCCAGAATCATGCCTCTTGGCTGGCGGAAACCAAGAGAGAGCTCCTACCTGGCCATGAGTCAAGCTCTCAAACCATAAAATGAGATGAGTAGGAAACCTTATCCAGGTTTGTTTCAGGGACCCATAGCACAGTTTGTCTAAACAGAGGCCAGTCTAATAAGAACCACAAACTGACCAGCCTGGGAAGCCCACTTAAACAACGGGCTCATAAGGGCTTTAGTCCTGTGTTCTACTCTATAGTACTGCTCTTTATGACAAATAGTACAGAAAGACAGAGACAAAGAAAATCAAGGACCATTTCTGGTAGAAAAAGGGTCAGACAATATGAGTACTCATACCCAAAATACACCAGAGTTCTTACACCTAAGGACAAGTTCATTCAAATGCTTTTTCCTTATTAATCTGAACTTGGAATGATAAAACAGGCAAACAGTGATTTTTACCATCTGCTTGACCAGATTCCACAGAAAGAGGCCCTGGAGTCTGATTGGTGAGAAATTCTTACCCTTTTCGTCAGCTCGTCAGGTCCTGGGTTTTCTTGACTGCAGCTCCCAGAAGAGCAGAGGTTTTGGTTTATCCTGCTGACTATGAGAAATCTGTAGGGGCAAACCTTCCCTTCCTCACATGAAGGTTCGCTGAAAATGAACTGACAATAGGCAGATTAATAGGAGAAAAAGACATATAAGTTTATTAACATGCATGGGGAAAATTACAGGAGAGTGCCAACCCAATAACCCAGTGAAGACTAGATGCTTATATACCCTTCTTCATAGGCAAGAAGAAAGTGGGAAGGTAAACCTAGGGAAAGTAAATGATCTAAAATAAAAGAAACAAGTCCTCAAAAGAATAAGTAGGTAGTAGCCTGTCCTGATGAGCTGTCAACTTCCAGTCCTGTTGCATGTTTGTTTGTTTTTTTTCCCCTTTTTGTCTTTCTTTTTTTGTGACCGGCAACGGATCGCAACGCTCAGTGTCGCGCCCGTACCGGACCGGGACCGGCAACGGGATCGCAACCCTCGGTGTTGCTCCCACACCTCGCTCAGCCAGTGAGCGGCCGGTCTGTATGTGGGATCCGAACCCTCGGCGGGAGCGCCGCCGCGCTTCCCAAGCGGCGCACTGTAGCAGTGCGCCACCGGGCTGGCCCCCTGTTGCATGTTAATCTTCCCTGAGAGATAAAAATTGCCAAGGAGGGTTTTTATGACAATTTGGCTTCCGTCTAGAGAGTCTGCCTTTAGTGAGGTAAGGAAAATTCATGAAAAGCCCCTCTGTGCTTTTTGCTGTTTTGCAAATCCTTCCATTTGAAGTAATCATCATACCAATGCAGCATGTTTTGTGATGTTATTTCCTGGACAGCTTCAATAGTGGTGTTCTCTGATGAAGAAATAGAGATTTACAGAGTTTAAACAATTTACAGTGTGTAAATTATAGAACCAGGATTTGAAGTCAGTCAGTGATAACTTCAGAGCCCTCACATGAGATAATCTTCTCTATGCATTTTTAGCTGATGAATTACTAAAGTTAATCCTGCATGTCTTCAGGTTGAATTTAACTGTCAAGTGCCTTATAGCACAGCCTTATGACACCAAAGTCAAGGATTTGCTTCCCCTTACTGGCCAACCACCAAAAAACAAAAACAAGCAAAAAAAAACTGTTGAGTCCTTTGCTGCTTGTTCAGAGTTGTCATTTTGTATGCTGCTGTATGTAAATAACAGAATACAAAATTTAAGATGGTCTGTGACTCTATATGTGCACAGCTTGGACATGACCTGGGAGTCTGTAAGATTTGTAGGCTCTCAGGTACTACCCTAGGCCTCCCAACTCCAGGTCTAATGTTAACAAGATCCCCAGGTAATTTGCATGCACATTAAAGTTTGTGAAGTACTAGCTTAAATGATAGAAACTTTTATTGACTCACATCACCAGAGAACTAAAGCTGGGTGTTTCTAGTGACAGTTTAAAAGGTCTGATGGAATCAAATCTTAGTCTCCTCCCACTTTTCCACTTCTTCAGCTTTGGTCTTTTGTCTGTCTCCTGCATGTCTTCAGGTAACTGCAGGTGCCTGCAGTTATATTACATAAGGTAATTAATATATCCTTTTGTAGTAATGTCCAAGGATAGATAGTTAAGATATGACTCTCCTCTTGCCTATTTTTTAATTGGGAAAATAGGTTTTCCTCTAGAAGTCTTAAGCAGAATTCTACCCAGGTCCCTTTGTCCAAGTTTTGGTTGTAAGCCCCTATCCTAGATATAAGGGAGGCTGCAGAGTCATACCTCTGAAATTGCAATCTCTTTAGGAGGCTGCAACAAGTAAGAAAGGTAGGAGAATGAATGTAAGATAGATGCATAATGTATGGCCCAAAAGAAATAGATATGCCCTGCCCATGGCAGCAGGATTCTCGATGCTGGCATTTTACCTAGATGCATACCTCAAGGCATCGAACAGCGAAGGCTGCATGTTCTGCGTAGACCCTTCATTTGAAGGCATCTCACTTTTGCTCCCAGAGGACCTCTACCATCTGCTCTACCCTCTGTTTTTTTTTAGGCTTGGTACAACCTTCCCTCATCAACATTTTCTAGTTTCACCTCTGCTCTTCATCACTGACATATTTTCTAGTGCAGGCAGGCAGTTTTGAAATTTGATTGCTGTGCTAGCAGTCCCATTTTGTAGGCTTTATTTGCTCTAACGCGATTTATGATGCCTTGATTATCTCCGTATGGCCTGAATTGCTAGGCACACCATTAATTTTCCTGATTGATGGATTGTGTAAGGCATATTCCAATGGGGATAAAAAAAAAAAGGCCTGACAAGGAAACACAGGTAACACAGCCTCCCCATTCATATGCATTTTTAATGGGTGAAATTTTCATTACACTCCAACTCTCTATCCTTTAGGACACTATGTGTGACTTTTAATGATCTGTATGGTTGTAATTGGATTTTGAGCCCTTGGGGAGATCAAATTGTAAATTCTCTTGCCCAGATAAATAAAAATTTCAAATTCAAGATTGGCTCAAGATTGGCTTCAAATCATGCAATAACACAAAGATGTTTGTGCCTACTATGCACCAAGTACTATGTCATATGATGGAGCATTAGGATCCTTTTTCACCACTTAATCTAATTAAAATGCCTATGTGTAAATGGATACTTCAGTTTAAATGTGATAGCTAAATGATAAAAAGTATCAGCATATTCAATCATGTTTTGGTTTTCACTGAGTCATTTGTAATGCTCACCTAATTAAATATGCTATTTCCTTGGACCCAATCCCTTTGAATAAATATCTCATAACAAACTTATTTTTTCCAAGTCCGAAGGGCTCCATAACCCACTTTCATACTGGAATCCACTAGTCTATGTGCAACTTCCTATCCCACTCTCAATTTCAGAAAAATTTGTAGCAAACCCTGCCATTTTCTGACAGTTATTTCTCAGTCCAAATTGCCTATGGCAAAGGGACGTTGATAAAAAATATTTAGTTTAACTTCATTTTGTTTTATTTTGTGGTGTGTTATCTTTATTTTAACTGAATTTGTCAAAGGTAGAAGGAATGAGTTTGCATCTATGGAAAAATAAATATTTTCAGAGAGTAAAAAATAAAAAATAAAATGACCTACTGCCTCTAGTCCAACACCTGTCTTTGGATCTCAATTGTGTCTCTATCCAGCTTGGACAAAAAAAAAGACTTTGTCTTTGTGCTTTACTGACCTTTTTTCAGTATGCTTTCCTCATTCACCCAAGTCCAGCAAACCATACGATGTGCATGCTTTTCTTTTGTCTTTAGGTTATTAAGTATTTGTGAACGTAGTTAAAAGATTCTGTATTCAAAATTATGTTTTCAACTTCATTTGGACTCTATCCGATATTTGGAAATTTTCATTAATTCATTCTTATTCACTTTTCTATCGAAATCTTGTATGTCTATCTCAATTATTTTAAATTATTCTGAAGTCCCAAATCCCTCTCCCTTCATTCTATTTTATTAGATATAATGCCTCATTCACATGCACGTTTTAATACGTATACTTTATATTATTCCCTACCCAGTTTGTAATTTGCAAGGGAAATTAAAAGATAATAATAATAGTAGTTAACATTAACTAGTTGCTTAATTTGTAGTAGGCTCTAGGATACACTCACTAATAGGCTCATTTGACCTTTAAAATAGCTACTAGTTAACTCTAATAACTATACCAATTTTTACATGAGAAAATTATAAGCTTAACTAATTTAGGTGAGTTATATAGGATCAATGAATTAGTCACAGTAAAACACACTAGTTAGTGAGGGCAACAAAAGAGAAAAAAATCAGTATGTTAAGAAAATAAAGCTTTATTTTTTACTCACATGAAGTCACATATGGGCAGTTGAGAGCTATTTTACTCATGCCAGCTGGAGCATGTGGCCTCTGTTGTAACCTCAAGGGAAGAGGAGTTTGAAGGAGATACACAATGCCAGCTTTCAGTTGCCATCTCTCTGAAGTGACACACATCACACCTGCTTGTAGTCCATTATTAGGACAGCTCTTGGAGTTTCAACCTAACAGCAAAAAAGTTGGAAATTGCAGGGGAATAAATGGAAAATTTAGTGAGCACTAGCTGTCATGGGCACAGTCCACCATCTGGACAGAATCTATTTTACTTGCTCCTTTGATTCCCCTACATGTAGAGCACAATCAACCCCATCTCAAGAAACAAAACCCCAATCTCTGCCAGCTCAAAGCTCAGGATTTCTGGTGTTGTGAAGGAGTCTTTACATTAAGTCCGTATAAGACTCATTTTGATCTGAAGATATTTGAACTTTAAAAGGATCAGTTTTCTGTTCTCTATGCCCCTAACATACAACAATGGAACAGAAATGGAATAACAAAAATGAACAGTCCCATTTGGGAAGGGGAAGAATGGATAAGTCTGCCTTAGGGGATAGCAGCTTTCCAAGCCCACTTCTTGCCTATAGACAGATGGGAGCCCAAATATCTTAAGTCATAAACAGTCAAATGCCATTTAATATAGACTCACATATATTTTATATTAAGAAATTAGTTTCTTATTTATTAAAATTTCAAACAGGTCTAAAGGCAGGAATTAAACTCAAATTCTTTTTAATCCATCATTTAAGAATCTGCACTGACTTTTGAGGGATGAGATATAAGAGCTTCTTTCCCTATCCCTCAATATATTGGCAGCTAATTTACGACTATGTATTTGTAGTAAAATAAAGTCCACATCCTTAATTTTATCTTTACCTTGATCACCTGTTCATAGGAATAATTTTACTAGACCTCTGATGTCTTGAGTCTTATTTAATCCTGTCACTTTCCGTTTGTGGTCAATAAGTGTGAATTTTTGAACTGTGAAAAAGCCCAGATAACTAGACTTTATGTGATCTTCTTTTCAAATTTATTTTTTAATAAGATATAATTCATACACCACACAATTCACTCTTTTAAAGTGCACAAGTCAGTGGCTTTTAGTATGTTCACAAAGTTGTACGTAAATTGACACTATTTCACATGCCCTAAAAGACATTCTATAACCTGCATAGTCACCTTCCATGACACTTTTATCTGAACCTGACAACCACTAACCTACCATATTTTTCTATGGATTTTCCTATTCTAGACATTTAATATCAATGGAATTATACAATATGTGGTCTTCAGTAATTGGCTTCTTTTATTTACATTATGTTTTCAGGGTTGATCTATGTTTTATCATGTATCAATACTTTATTCTTTTTTATGGCTAAATGATATCCTGTTGTAAGGATATACCACATTTTTTTTAAATCCATTTATCAGTTGGTGGACATTCGGGTTTTTGCCACTTAGGGGCTATTATGAATAGCGCTGCAATGAACATCTGTGTATGTTTTTATGTAAACATGTTTTCAAATGTCCTGGCTACGTACCTAGGAGAGGAGTTACCTGGTCCTATGGTAAATCTAACTTTTTAAAAACTGCCAAACAGTTTTCCAAAGCGACTGCATTATTTTACATTACCACTAGCAATGTATGAGTACTACATTTCTCTACATCTGGCTAACACTTGGTATTTTTCATGTTTCATTTATTATAGCCATCCTAGTGGGTATGAAGTCTCACTGTGGTTTTAATTTGCATTTTTCTAGTGACTAAACATATTGAGCATTTCTTTGTGCTTACTAGCCATTTGTATATCTTCTTTAAGAAATGTCTAATCAAAATCTTTGCCCATTATTTTTTTCTTTTATGTATTTTTTTTTATGTTCTAGATACTAATCTCTTATAAGTTATGTAATTGGCAAGTAATTTCTCACATTATATGGGTCTTTTCATTTACTTGATGAAGTAAATGAAACATTTAATATTGATGTAAATGTTGAAGTAAATCAACATTTAATATTGATGAAGTTCAGTTGATCTGATTTTCCTTTTTAGCTGTGCTTCTGGTATCATATCTGAGAGACCATTGCCTAATCCCAAGGTCTTGAAGATTTTTGCCTGTGTTTACTTCTAAGAGTTTTATAGTTTTAGCTCTTATATTGAGGTCTTTGATCCACTTTGGGCTAATTTTTGCCTGTGATGTGATAGGCATCCAAATCCATTCTTTGGCATGTGGATAACCAGTTGTCCCAGTGTATTTTGCTGAAAAACTATTGTTTTTCTCTTTGAATTCTCTTGGTGCTCCATGATTGATTGTTGCAAATCAATTGATTATAAATGTAAGGACTTATTTCTGGAGTCCCAATTATATTCTATTGGTAAATATGTCTACACTTATGCCAGTGTCACATATTCTTAATCGTTATAGTATTTCAGCAAGTTTTGAAATTGGGAAGTGTGAGTCCTAAAAATTTGTTCTTTTTTTCATGGCTGTTTTGACTGTTCTGACTGAGTCCCTTGAACTTTTCATATGAAATCTAAAATCAGATCATTGATTTCTGTACAAAACGTGGGTAGAACTTTGACCGAGATTATGTTGAATCAACAGATGAATTTAGGAGTATTGGTATCTTAAAATACTAAGTCTTCCAATCCAGGGACTTCGGATGTCTTTTCATTTATTTAAGTCTTTAATTTCTTCCAACAATATTTTGTAGTTTTCACTATAAAAGTCTTGCAATTATTTTTTAGAAGTATTTCTAAGTATTTTATTCGTTTTAATGTTAGTATAAATTGAATTGTTTTATATATTTTATTTTAGCATGTTCATTGCTACTGTTTAGAAATGCAATTGACTTATGCATATTGATCTCACATCCTGAAATTCTGCTGAACTCATTTATTAACTTTAAAAGTTTTTAGTGGATTTCTTGGCATTTTCTATAGATGAAATTATGCTCTCATGAAGACATACAGTTTTAATTCTTTGCTTCCAACCTAGATAGTTTTTATTCATTTTTTCTTGATTAATTACCTTGGTTGGAGCCTCTAGGAAGATATTGAATGAAAGTGGTCAGAGGAGATAACCTTGTCTTGTTCTTGATCTCAAGGGAAAAACTTTCAGCCTTTCACCATTAACTGTGATGCTAACTATTGATTTAACATAGATGCCCATTATTAGGTTGTGAAAATTTTCTTTTCTTCCTATTTTTTTAGTTTTATTTACATAAAAGAGTGTTAGATTTTGTCAAATGCTTTTTCTGCATCTGTTGAAATGATCATGTGGTTTGTATCACTTGTTTTACTTTCATTTCTTATTCTATTAAAGTGGTATATTATGGAAATTTTAATATGTTGAACTAAACTTCCTGTAGTGAATGTCAATTGGACATGGTGTTTAATCTTTTTTTATATTTTGCTGGATTCAGTTTACTAGTCTTTTTTTGATGATTTTTGTATCTGTATTCATAGGGATATTGGTATGATGTTGTCTTTTCATAGGATGTTTTTGTCTCATTTTGATATCAGGGTAATACTGACCACCTAGAATAAGATGGAAAGTGATCCTTTTATTCTATCTTTGTAAGAATTACTACATATTTTCTGATCTGGATTCCTTTTCATGGAAGGTTTTTTGATTACTTATTCAATGCATTTACTTGTTATAAGTCTATTCAGATTTTCTATTTCATCTTGAATCAGTTCTGTAGTCTGTGTCTTTTCAGGAAATTATTTGTTTTATCTAGGTTACCTAATGTGTTAGCATACAAGTGTTTGTAATTTTTTTTATAATTCCTTTATTTACTAAAAGGTCAGTAGTAATGTCCTCTCCTTCACTACCAGTTATAGAAATGGAGTCTTCTCTCTTTTTTTCCTGTTTAGTTAGTCTAGCTAAAGGCTTGTTTATTAACCCTTTTAAAGAAACAACTTTTGGAATTGTCAAGTTTCTCTACTGTGTATATATTATATATTTTACTTATATTCACTCTAACATTTGCTGTTTGATGACCTAACGTAATACATTCTGTACAATGTTCCATGTAATCTTAGCGAGTTAGTTCAAGGATCCCAAGGCAGGATGGAGTTTAGAATATTCAAAGAACAAGGAAAAGTTTGATAGGAGATAGGAGATACTCAGTTCACCTGGGATTGGGTTTCAAGCCACTCCCCTGGGTCTCAAACCACTCCCTGAGGACTCAAGCTCCACCTCTGAGTTCTAAGCTACAGGGTCCTGCAGCATCTATTTTTGTCACCAGCACATGGAGATTGAGACAGCAGAGGACAGATTTATGTAATCTCGCTGGCAGAGTATGCTCAGTATAAAGTTAATCCCTTGAATGACCTTCCACTGGAGGCACTAAAGAGCACTGAATATATTCAAATATACTTGCATATATTCAGTGCACGTGGTGGAATTTTACCAACAAGCATGCTCTAAAAGAAACCAACTAAACATGTGCAAGACTAGGTTACAAAACTGGGAACCATCCCTTTAACTGAATATTCATTATATATCATTAATGTGTAGTAACAGTGAAACTATAAAAGTTGAATCCATGTAGAAGGAGGGGTTGTTGCTTACTAATCCTGGGTCCGGACTGCATTTCGCTGGTGAGGTGTGTATGCTCTGCTTCTGCATTAAACTTGCTTTTAGCAGGTGGCTGCTCAATCTCTTGAGCCAGCCAGCACTTTGTACTAAACTTTAAGTGTGCATTTCTGGCTTTTGTATTAAACTTAGTGTAGGCCCTACTGTGGAGTTGCGCTGAACTTTTCTTGCAAAGTTTTTATTAAAAGTACTTTTTATTTTCTATAGTAAACCTGTTTTCACTTTCCACTGTGATTCTGCTCTTGAATTCTCTCCTGTAGCATAGTCAAGAAACTGGTAAGGCAATGGGGTGGGGTGAGGCCAGCTATTTTACCTCTCCAGACCCTCTTTTCTAGTGTCAGTTTCAGAAGCTGGGCCATGTACATGAGAGAAATGTTTTATGAATTAGAGAGGTAGGCAGGAAGAGGTTCGTGCAGGTCTTTACAGACAGGGCAGGGACTAGTTTTTGTTCAAGTCCATAGGAACATAGAAAGGTATTAAATAAGTTTGTGATATGATTTGATTTATATTTAATAACATTGTTTCAGCTGGTATGGGGAGGAGAAATTGAAAGGATGAAAGAATGTAATTAGAAAAACAATTTGAAAGCTATGCTGTTATCCAGAGAAGAAACGATAGTAACTTTAGCTAAAATACTGGCCTTGGAGATAGAGAAAAGTAGACACATTCAGGATTTACTTCAGATGTAAAACCAACAGAACCTGCTGATACATTGAATGCTCAGGATAAGATAAATACTGGGCCTGTCAATGGTGCCTAGGATTTTGATTCCAGCAATGGGTGAATGGAGCTGCCATTTATTGGAATGTAAAAAAGATAGGAGCAAAGCAGATTTTGAAAAAGGACAGATGGCGATACCAGAAATTTTGTTTTGGCCATGTTAAGTTTTAAATAACTTATTACTGCTAAAATGCAGTCATAAATGTGGAGTCAGGTGGATGTGTCTCATACACTTCAGAGTTTATGGTTAAATCATTCACTTGGTAATTATCAACATTTAGATTGTGTTTTACCTTGAAGCTACACAATATTTTCTAGGACCAGAGTGCAGATAGAAGAGAAGGATGCTAGTGAGCAAGCCTCTTTTTAATATTCAAAAGGTAATCGAAGAAAAAGAGGCTAGTATAGAAGAACAAGAAATAGGACAGTAGTTTAGATGGTCAGCAAGAGGAACATGTGTCACTGAAGCCAAGAGAAGACGATGTTTTTAAAAGAAAGAAGTGGTGACTTGTTTTAAACACTGCTGATAGGTCAGAGGACTTGTGCTCAGGCTTACTGCTCTTCCCCATTGGCCTGTGCATCATATCCTGGTTTGGCATAGACAATTGAATATGGAAAGGCCTTCTGTATTTGCCGTTTAGATGGTCAGCAAGAGGAACATGTGTCACTGAAGCCAAGAGAAGACGATGTTTTTAAAAGAAAGAAGTGGTGACCTGTTTTAAACACTGCTGATAGGTCAGAGGACTTGTGCTCAGGCTTACTGCTCTTCCCCATTGGACTGTGCATCATATCCTGGTTTGGCATAGACAATTGAATATGGAAAGGCCTTCTGTATTTGCCTTCTCATCTTATTGCATTATTTAGGACTCCCAGTATGATACTGAAAAGGAATTAGGAGAGGCGATAGAATATTTAAAAATATAGATATACCTCTTTCTCTCCAATTCTTATACCCTTAATTGCTTTCTCTAGTTTATGAGCTTTGGTTGTATATATAATATATTTTTTGTATACAGAGATATATTCTCTCTATATATGAAGGTATATAATGTATATATCTTTTCATATATATGCAAAAATATATATATATGGATAAATAGATCTATCAAAATAAGTATAGCTATATATCTGTATATGCAAGTATACAGAGATATATTCTCTCTATATATGAAGGTATATAATGTATATATCTTTTCATATATATACAAATATATATATATATGGATAAATAGATCTATCAAAATAAGTATAGCTATATATCTGTATATGCAAAAGCTACACTATTGATTATGTTGTTAGATATTTTGTTTTCTTCCTAATATTTCATTTACATCTACCTTGGATTGAGTAAGAGGTATTGAAATCTTTTATTATTAATCTGCATTTGTCTATTTTGTCTTACATCTTCTGTAATTTCTGCTTTATAAAAGATCTCGCATGGTTATTGAGGGCCTCAAGGCCCAAACAATTTTTTCTTTTCTATTTTCTATTTTTCAAGTTCTATAAGTTTATTAGAATTTGTGTCTGTGTTTGCAGTTCAGGGTTGATTTTTCCCAGATGCACAGTGTCTAGTTAGTAGTTTAAAAGCCCTTTTTTTTTTTATTAATTTCAGTAAAGTTTTTTAAAATAATAAATTGTAGTATAAATTTAGTAAATTTTCATTGCTTTAGTTTTTTTTTTTTTTTTTTCTTCCTGGATTATTACTAAATATAAATGGGGTCTTCTTAGTTATGTTATATTGCTCAAATATATTTTTTAAATTTTTTGTTTCATTTTAAAAATTCTCTTCCTTTATGTATCTATTTATCTTAAGGAACTATTCATGTTGTTTATTCACTTTTGTGTTTCATATTAGTTAGTCTTTATCACTGATTTTTTTAAAAATTTTTAAAGCATTTCTAAATTCAGTATTCTTTCAAATAAGTCTTCTTTTTCTGCAATCACCTTATTATTATAAGTTTATCTAATTCTAATGTATGCTATTGCTTCAATATTTTTCTACCATTTTCTTAATTTCCTTATGGTAATTTAAAAATATCATATTGAACATTTGTACTGATTGTGTAAAACCAACACCAATAAGTGGGAAAAGTGTTAAAACTGCTGGTATTTTAACAAGAATCAAGGCATTGGCACAAGTATTCTTCACTGCCATACTTTACTGGTGGAAGAAGAGTTTCCCTTCCACCCTCCCTGAAGGTTTGCTTAAACGACTGACAATAGACAGATTAATAGGAAAAAAAGACATAATAAATGTATTAATGTTACATGGACACAGGAGTCTCAGAAATACGAGATTCAAAGAAGGCTGAGATAGTTGAGGCTGAAATACCCTCTTCCTAGGGAAAGGGAAGTGGAGGGGGTTTAAAGCTATTTTAGAGGAGTAGTAAATAAGTTTTAGGGGAATAAATGGGCCCAGAAGACTAGACAATGGCTTGTAAATGATTCTCTTTGGAAACTGAATGGCGCTGACAAGTTATGGGAAGGTGAGTGGTGAAACTGCATTGTGTAGCTTGTTTTATTATGCAGATGAAGTCTTAGGTAATCTCTGAGAGTGGCCCTCAAAAGAATAAATGAAAGTCTGTGCACGGTGGTGGTGGTGACTTTCAGTCTCTTCTCTTTAGGTGGCTAATCTTTACTGGTTGTTTGATGAGATTCCTAGGGAAGGCAGGCTTAAGACAATTGCATTTCTTTTGGAAAGAAGTTTCCTTACTCCAATTAGGAAATTCCAAAGAGAATCTTCCTCCCTGCATTTGAGAGGGGAAGAAATAACAAAAGCTTAAAAATTGTGGGTTCTGAGGCAGCCTCTAATGCCTTCCAATTCCTTGTAATTCAAAGTGCTCTCATGAGCATGCTGAAGCACCATGCTTCAGGGTATCATTCTTGCATCCTATGTGAGAAAATAATCTAAGTAATTCATTTACAGAAATAATTCAGGCCTGTGGGGCTACGCCCGGGCCGCCAGCCATTTTGGGAAAGTACCTCAGCCATTTTAAACTTGCTTCGGGCTGATTCTGGGAAACCGAAACCTAAGCGGAGAACTCAAAACTTAAAAGAACTAACTTCCGGGGGACTGATCCAGCCCATTCCTGGGGGGTTGCTGAACAGATAAAGTTCTCCTTGAGATGGTAATGAGTTACCAGCCCTTAATTGTTCTCTTCAGATGGATAAAGTTCTCCTTCAGATGGTAATGAGTTACTAACCCTTTATTGTTCTCTTCATTCCCTAGTGTTTCTCCTTTCACAGGTTTTCAGTGGGACTTTTTTGCAGGCTTGTCCTGAGCCCTCAGACAAAGAAACTTTTTGCAAGGGGTGCTGGAGACCAGCTCTAGTCGAGTTGTGGGTCCTTGAAAGAGGGATGAGGAAGCAGTGAAAATAAAAAACACAGGCAGAGACCTCGGTTCCTCTGAAGCACGTTCGCAGCCTGCGGGCTGTCAGCGCTGTTGCAGCCAGAGCAGCTAAAGCAGCTGAAGCAGCTTTTAGACTGGAAACAGCATTTTTATTTGTTACCCAACATGGGGAGGTTAATGTGGGCATTTTAACTACATAAACCTTTAAAATTATTAAGCCAATAGTTAAACAGGTCAAGAACAGCGAGGCATGGACTAATTGACCCCAACAGATATAATCACCAGAAAG
>NW_007736780.1:45238-46332 GCF_000696425.1 Galeopterus variegatus
CTTTCTGGTGATTATATCTGTTGGGGTCAATTAGTCCGTGACTCACTGTTCTTGACATTTTTCACCATTGTGTTTGTTTTCTTCCTGTCCTCATGTTAACCTTAAACTTATTACTACCAGCAAGCATAAATTAGTTAAACAAACTTTATATATATTTTTAACTTTTAAATACTATAAAAAATTCTAACAATTATATTTAAAGCTTATAAATCTAACAATTAAACTTATAATCAAGTAAAAATTTAATGATTCTCATATTTCTATAGGCATGAACCTATTGTTCATTTGGAAAAAGAATAAAGGATATTTGAACAGATTTATCATATATGTACTTAATATAGCAACTGTGTGGCCCAATGTAAAGTGTCAAAGTGCACAGCACCATCCCTCACAAAACCAGGTGCATTCTAAATTCCATCTGTAAGCTTTATTTTTAGGAGGGAAAGTTGTGCATCATATGTTTTTGTCCCAATATCTTACTAAGATGTTCTTATTTAATATAGGACACCAATGAGTAACAGGGTTTCTACGCATTCTTTCTCATAAACTTAATTCTTTTTATAGTATCTTTTTCCATTAATTCCAACCATTCTCTTACCATTAATGTAATCCCCTGTAAATGACGTTTGCCAACTTAAGTCATATTTAGGATGTCCTATAGGAGGGTACCAATTTTTTCCTTTTCCTATTTTATAATCTATATAACCATTTACCCAGATGGTGGGAAGAGGATGGAGATTTCTATTGTTTATTAATTTCTTCGGTAAAAACAATTGCTCATGGCTATTCATAAGGTGTTTTTAAAACATCCATTGGTGTAATAAATTGACTCAAAAGGGACAATTTGCAATTGTTCAATCTTCCCAGATCTTTTGTGGGATAATCTAATTTTATGACAACTGTTTGTGTGTCATTTTCTGCATTATTTGGAAACTCAAGAAATTGCCACACTGACCAAAACATCAAAAGAGAAAGTGAAAGCTGCACCACTATGCCAAGGCAGAGATCTTTACAGTGAAAGCAGGTTCTGGTAGCTGTGGCCCTGGCAGCAGCTCTCCCTCCGGGGCCTTGCCAGCTTGGAAAGGGCAGCCCAA
>NW_007736780.1:47242-55011 GCF_000696425.1 Galeopterus variegatus
AGGATGGAGATTTCTATTGTTTATTAATTTCTTCGGTAAAAACAATTGCTCATGGCTATTCATAAGGTGTTTTTAAAACATCCATTGGTGTAATAAATTGACTCAAAAGGGACAATTTGCAATTGTTCAATCTTCCCAGATCTTTTGTGGGATAATCTAATTTTATGACAACTGTTTGTGTGTCATTTTCTGCATTATTTGGAAACTCAAGAAATTGCCACACTGACCAAAACATCAAAAGAGAAAGTGAAAGCTGCACCACTATGCCAAGGCAGAGATCTTTACAGTGAAAGCAAGTGCTGGTAGCTGTGGCCCTGCCAGCAGCTCTCCCTCTGGGGCCTTGCCAGCTCGGAAAGGGCAGCCCAAGCTATTCTTTTCAAGACCCCGCCATGACGTGGACCATGCCAAAGGGGGTAGTAAATTGGGGTAATCTTAGCTGTCATCTGGGAAGATTGTGCATCCTGTAGTACTCTAGGCCAATGAGGAGGTGGGGGCAGGGATTTGCACACTAGGGAATAAATTGCTTGCTAGAGCCCTTTTCAGTGTGCCTGCCCTGCAGACACCTGAACCTTGCAAGGCCATAATTAAAGCCTCACTTCACTGTGCCTCATGTCTCCATGTCCATCCTTTGGCCTTGGATGGGTGAGGGCATTTCTCACATACTATCAACTGGGGGGGGGGGCAGTTTCTCTTAAGAATGTCTTTGATCAAACAGTAAAAAATATTAATTTTATTAAATGTCAACCAGTGAATACATGCCTTTTTAATACTCTGTGTAATAAAGTGAATGAGAAGCATGAAGCATTTCTCCTACATACCAAAGTACAATGGTGGTCTTGAGGAGAAGCAATTGTCTTGTGCTTTTGTGTGAGCTGCAAGCTGAACTAATTGCTTTTTTAATGGAATACCATTTTAACTTAAAAAAAAAAAAAATGACTGACAGACAAATTATGGTTATTCACACTTGGGAATTTGAAAGGAATATTTTTGAAAATTAAAAAATTCAGTAATTTTAAAGAAAACAACTGATTATATTTGCTACCCATGAAAAAAATTGTACTTTCAAGTGGACATTACAATTTAGGGTAACTTTGTATCTGCCATCATAATCTAGTCACCAGTATCCAGGTCCCTCTGCTCTCTGCTCAGGAAAAAAAAAAAAAAAAAAAAAAAAATCAATCCCAGATGTCGGTGTTTGGCAGGAAGTTTATTATCAGGGGGGCTTTAATGAGGACCTGAGGGAATAGAACACAGGATATGAAAAGCAGGAGGGAAGGGGACAAGCAAAGGGCCAGGCCCAGTCTCACCAAGACAGTCTGGTTTCTGCTCCTGTTGTTGTTATCTCATGGTCCTCCTGGAGGGTGGAATCAGCATAGCTTTACGTATGTCTTCCTTGGTTTCCCTTGGATAGCAGGTGCAAGTCTGCAGCTCCAGGCTAACTGGAAAACAACTTTACATTCATGTAAATAATATCATCTTGCCCATAACCAAAGTTCAAAATATCAAATAACCATGGGAGTAGAGGGAACTCAGAGAAATGCATAATAAGAAAAAAAAAAGTGTGTCCTTTTAAAATCTTTAAGAGCCACTGTGGTTTTAGGTCCCAACATGGCTTCTGTCCTGCTCATTCCAACAATCTTGACAGCTTCCTAACATTTAAGAATTTTGGGGAGGGATCAGTGGTATAGTAAGAATGTGGAGAGGTTTTCTTGTTATTATCTGGTGAAATAGGATAATATCTGAAAGACTTACATAACTTAGTGAGCCACTGTTTTCAAAATGATCAGTTCATGATATTAAATCATGCATGGTTCAGTATTCATTATAACTGGAACTCAACAGTATGTCTAATTTGGAGGCTTCGCCCTAAAAGAAAACGTTCATTGGGTCATTTCAAGAGTTTAGAGATCCCCAGATACACCAGCACTATTTGAGTTTATCTCAGAAACCTCAATTCACTCACTTACTGGAGCCTTGAAGTCCCGTCCCATTCTTTCCCCTCAGAGGGTTGTTCTCATTGCTCCACCAAGATCCCAGTAAGTTCCTGTTGATGATCTGGAGATTTTTTAGCTCTCAGTCACCCCTGAAATCCCTTTGTCTGTCTTCTTCTTTCCTTTACATCACTGATAATACCACACAGGTCATTTGTTGCTGGTTATTCATTTTATTTGTGTTTACCTTGTCACTCTATTTTTTTCCATTTTTTTCTATGTTCTCTCTATATTTATTCTTTTGCTTTCCTGACAGATATGTTTATTTTTATGCAAATGCTTAAAGACATTCTAAAACTATGCCTCTGTCATTGTACCCAGATTCTTCTTCCTAAAATAATATCTATTAGAAAACATAGCTCTTGCTATGGGATTCTGCTGCTTGCTGTCAGTGATGATGTTTTGATAGCCCAACCTCCCATTACTAAAACCAGGGCTAATATTCAGTTGGTAATTACTGCTAGTTATAAATGATATCTGCTCTTTTGGTCAGAAGTAAGTTCTGAATAGCTGGTGAACATGTCTTATTTGTGATTAAATATTTTGAATATTATTTATATAAAAAACTGATTTTAAATTATTACTACTGTTTATTTAAGTTCCAGAAGAAGGATTGAAAAGAGAAACAGGATAAAATATTGAACATGTTCTGACTTTTTGCTATCTATAAATGAGTATTCTTCTCCATTGTTAATGAGATTAAATTATTACCAGAATTTTGCCTCTTCATCAAATTTTTATATGCAAGTAGAAATCATTTGTTTGGGAAAAATGGCATTATCCCATCAGATATGATGAAAGAACTACTCAATTTGCAGCATATATCTTAAATTGTGAGAGCATATTTTTTGCCTCAGCACTCAAAACATAACTTAAATATGCAAATACAATCTGTGAGATCTTTAAGTAAAGACATCATCTTTATAAATCTTTGCACTCCTGAGATTTAGTGGAGATTGACATTCAGAAGGTACTCCATAAGGATGTTTTGATTTACTAAAATGAGAGACCTACTTGAATTAGTAAAAACTACATTCAAACACATATACTGAAAATATAACTTATATTTTCATGTGCAGTTGAACATTTAGAAGTAGAGTAAAAATTCTGATTTGCAGCAAGAAAGTCTTATTTCAGCTCTTAAAACTGTAATTGGAAGTACAATTGAGCTCATTTATTGACTTGTGTGTGAAAATGATAGACTCCTCACTTTACCAGTTTCCAGATGGAACAATTTAGTCTGAAAAAATATGATTTCTTATGTGAGCAATCTTTCTTTTTGAAAAATAGATTAGTAAAAGCACAGAATTTACATAAACAGATGAGGTGTCAAAGACAATCCTTTAAGTCCAATTTTTTATGAAACAAAGATTCATCATTCTGGATCTAAAATGTCAGAACAAAAAGATGAGTATCACTAGTAACTTTTAGCTGAAGCTATATGTATGCCCATACGTCTAAATTTTTAAACTAGCACAAAATGTGAAAGAAAAAGAAATGCAGACTAGGAAGAAATAAAGAAAGAAAGGAAGAAAGAAAGGCTCTAGAATAATAGCATGCATGTGAAAAAAATATTTCAGTCAAATGAAGCAAGAACAAAATTACAATGTTTCATATGAAAGTGAGTTCATAGGTTCATGAGTAAATGAAAGGATGAAGTTTGAAGGAAATTTAGCAGAAAGAAGCTGTAAGTGGAGTTGCCACATAAGAGATATCAGACATTGGAGAAGCAAACCCTTAAAACAGTTGAATAAAAAGAAAAAATAAAAGCCGGAATCTGTGGTTGATCCTATATCTTGATATCCTTTTATCATATCTCCACAAAGGGTAAAACGAAGTTTCGTAAAGTTTTTTTTTTTTCCTTTTTTTTTTCACTCCTTAACACAGAAAACACTTCAACCACCATGGATTTTTTTTTTTTTTTTGAAAATTTAAGTGTATTATTTTCAAGTATAAATAGTGACCATATTTAACTATATTTGCAAATTATTTTCAAATAAATATCTTAGAGACCAGCTTTATGGAAGAGATCTTCTATTTACTTCGAACAATTGAGGGTTTGTGATATGCTGGGTAAGGTTTTTCTCTTAATATGGTTACATTTTTCACTGTGATCTTATTTAAATTATTATTTGGTGTAGTGCTTTTGAAAAGATAAGTCAAGGCCAAGACAAGCTCTTTTCCCTGTCAGAATAATACAAAGACAAATTGTTCCCATAGATCAATGCAAATTTATGAAACAGGATGGTAAAAGGGAATCATGAGTTTGTAGAAACCTTTTGGGGGCACCTATGGAAGAGCATTGGGTATCGTGAAAGCTCAGTTCCTCTTCTAACCAACTCCGTGATCTTACCATGCTATGTCTACCAATTTTAACTTGTTCTCTCATTGTCTATGAATTTGGGGTGGATAATGAGTTTGATTTTCTTATCTTAATGGTTAAAGACACTCTTTAGAATTTCCCTATATGTAGTCCAGATGCTGTGTTAGAGTGGAGGGCTCTAAAAAGAAGGTCAATCCTGAACTAAAAAAGAATAAGCAGAGGATTGCTTGATTTGTTTTGAGGAGTGTTGTAATCTCCTCCTGATCAAAATGTTTCTTTTGGAATGACATTTAAAATTCTTACCAGTCATTTTTCTAGAGGGCCTTTATTGAGATTAAAAAAAACACCATTATAAAGGGTAACATATTTACATTAACATGAAAGCATTGACATAAAGAGAAAATAGAGGAGGAACGTAGGCAAGACTGTCAGAAAATTTCAGTAGAACTAATCTGACTGAGGAGGAAAGGGCCACCTGGTGTAAGAGGATGACTTCATGACAACAAGAAACACAGTGCTTTGGAAACAAGGGGTAACACAAATCTGTAATTGTCTATTGTTTATTTACTGGAGGGTGGGGATTATCAATGTATATCTAGTTGCTCTTGCAAACATGGCATGCCATCATGCTATCCACTGCCAACAGCCTCCTTAGCTATTTCGCCTCTCATCTGTCGTTTAAATGCCTTCATTTCAACTTTGAAGATTCCTCACTGACACGTTTAGAACATCAACAGACTCTTTTACGCTTCTCTATTACCTTCGTAATGCTTAAGGCTACTTTATAAATATTTTAACCACATAAGAGCCAACTCCTTTGTCATAACAATTTTCCTAGAGCTTGCAATGACTCCTTTTTATCCACCATCTCCTTAATGGGCTTTTGGTGTTGAGCAATAGATCTTGTACATTATGACACTCAATATACATTCGTTGAATAAATGAACTGAAGCAATATGTTCAGTGATGAATGGTTCGTTATACCATTTTAGTGATCTGAGAATATGAACTTCAGTAATACTAAAAGAGGTGAGGTACAATAAGCAAAGGACTTAGCATAATGCCTGAAGCACAGTTTTAAGATAATGCCTCTGGCACAGAAGTCATGAGTTATGTTTTATGTAATTGATCCAGGAAGTCATTTACTATGAAGTGGTGAAATAAATATTTTCCTAAAAAAATTTTTGGTTCTACAACCAAAGCCCCCTGTTTTGATTATTACAGATTTTGATGCATCTATTGAATACCTCTGAGGTTTAACACGGTACCAGGCAAATATAAAAGGTCAATATGTATATGTAGATTGATCAGACATATTCATAAACATGATATGTTTTTGTATTTGTTTTCTGACCAAGATATCAATTTCTGTATGATCTTAATATATTTTGATTTTCATATCTCCTATTAATGTCATATGTTGAATATTCCTAGTGTCATATGAACAGAATCTCTGAAAAAAATGATATAAACACATGGAATTAATAAGAACTAGTAACATTTGAATGGTAAAAAATAGAAATAAAGTTAAAAAATAAATAAAAGATAAAAACAAATAATGAGCACTACTAAAATTATTTTCATAGCCTTTTAAAATCTGAACTATATTCTTTCATAAAATTTTTAACACAAATTTATTAAACTTGATATTTTAGATGTGATAACTAAACTTTTGTTGGCTGTAGACTGAAGTTGAGATGAACAAGACAAAATATTAACTTTATAGTTGGGTCAATTACGGCAAGAAGAAGTCCCCCAAAATAGGAAGTCACAAATAGGAAAATCCAAGTGGGAAAACCTTTGGCACTGAGAGATTCTGGGGATTCCTACAGAGATTGTTAATTCATAATGTCTCTTCTTTAACAGCAAACATATAGAGGGCTCATGGAATCCATAAGAAACAAATCATTACATTTGGATGGTGTAAGTATTTAGTAACAATTTACCACAACATTCATGTAGTCATAATTCATTACCCAACCATTCTAAATGAAAGCTTGTTAGTATTATAAAGGTAATATTTGAGGAGGTTAAAGCCACAAAAGTATTACCCAATCATTTCAAATAAAGCATAGGTTAAGACTGTAGAGGTAATTCTGAGAACCATTGAATCTGTTAAAATGTCCTGTTAACCAACCATTCAAAATAAGAATAAAATAAGTAGAACTATAGGGGTATCTTTGAGATCTTTTCCAACCCTTAAATTCTAGAGTTCTAAGAAGTAGAATATTTTTAAAGATCAGCAGAGCAGAGACAAATATTTTGCTAGAGCAAAGAATTAAACTGTTGGGTTGCAGAAAAAGGAATTCAAATAAATATCATCATGATGTCCTCAAACAAAACACTTGGTGAATATAGTCTTAAATTAGTAGTAATAATCTAAATTTCATGATCTTTCCCCAAACTGCTAACATAGGATCTAAATTCTGTAATCTCCCAATTTATTATTTTTTGAAATTCCCAGAGATATCTTAACAAATATCCATATAGAAACACAAGGATATTTACAGTTTTTTCTTTCTAATTCTAATTTTCACTTATTGATACTCTTGACTCAGGAAATAACTAGAGGATGCTTCACTGCTCTCACTGCTTCTAATTAGTGCTTTCCAAAGGACAACCTATTACCACGTGTGCTTCCTCCCAATTATCCAAAACTTGTCAAAACAGTTCTATAAGTATTGGCCACATCTTATCATTTATTTCTTAACACTTACTCTTGACTTACACCTAAACACACGCCCGCACACACACAACCATGGTTTTACCAGTGGAAACAGTTTCTTTATTTTAGATCTTTAACCCCTTAGTTTATAAGAGCCTGAAACCATTCCAGCAAACTTGGTATGAAATTAAGGTCATTCTATTGACTGTGTTCTCTCTGAGCCAAATTCCCTATCAACTTCTTTATCTTTTCCTCCAAAGTGATGGCCTTCACGACAATCTCATTCAACAATTTCCACTACTTCATAAGTAGTCAAAATTTGAATATTAGTATTGGCATAGCTATATAATAATCAATTTGTTAGACAAGAATATTTCAGTTTCAAGTAAGATAAAAAACAACTAAGGCAGGCTACAGGGCAAAATAAAGGCTGTGTAATAGTGTGCAGAGATTCGAGCAATGTCACTAGCATACAGTCTTTATTGAGTGGATTTTCTATCTTCTCTCTAGGTTACATTCTTTCACAGCATTTCTCAATGTTATGGGACCCATCTCAAGGCTTCTGTCCTATCAGCTTAGGATCCCTGATGAGGATAAAATTGCTTTTTCCTAGTAGCTCCAGCAAAATCCTAAGAATGAGTGTCATTGGCCTTTTTGAGGTACATGGCATTCCATGGGTCAATTGTTTTGCCCAGAGGAATGATACACCCTGATTGAGTAGGCTTGGTTCTCCTTAAATCAGTAGTTGAGGTCAGTCATACATCAACCCCATGAACTGAGAGAGAAGAAG
>NW_007736780.1:55339-56411 GCF_000696425.1 Galeopterus variegatus
ATCTTTACCTTTACCAGTTAAGAACTATCTTATTAACAGATAAGAGAGGAAAGGAAAGGAAAATAAGAAAAGCAAGCTCAAATTTCTGCTTAGATTTTCTCAATTCACAACCCTGGGACCTAGATTATACCCTACCTTTGAGAGGACACATGCATAATTCCAACAAATGTGTGTTTCTATCTTTTCCCACATTTTGACCTGTGGCTTTATATCATCAGTATAAATGTTATAGAAATTGGACTGGCCATTTGCAATAAGAAGAAAATCTGGTAGTGTGTACTGACAGAGAATCAATTTTAGAGGCAAACAGAATATGACCTCAGCATGTTCTTTAACACCTCAGTAAACAAAAATCACACCTTCTGAAGAGCATCCTAAACAGACATCTCTTCTTCATAGGACCCCTCTTCCAGGTTAAGAGATCTGAGGGTGTTTCCAATGTTATGTCCATTACTCATAGTAGAAAACTGCTAGGAAAATCAAATTTTTCAAGTTTGTAGAATATGAAATCTTTGTAATATTTGGAGATTTTTTTTCTGTCTACTCCCTTGACATCCTTTTTTTTAATGTAAGTATAGGATGTACAGAAAGAAAGTGTAGATTGTGAGAACAATCCAAACCGTAGTCCTGGATCTGCTGTGGTCTGCACATGTATCTGGTGCAAGTAACTCTAACAGTTGGTATTTCAATCTCTTCATATTATAAAATGATAACTCTCTTATCTCTATAGCATGATTCTTATAAGTATGGATTATTGTTATGACCACCCATTGAAAAATTATAAAGTGTCTTATAAATGAAATGTAGCACTTTATTACTCTTGCTATTATTTTATCATCTCCAATTTTACCATATAATTCTATAAGGGGTAACACATGCTTGTTCTTTATACTCTTAATAGTCTTAAATTCCACTCCATAGCCTCTAAATGACAATAACTCCTAAATTTATACATGCAGTCCCAAATTCTAGATGCATATAGCCAACCGCTGATTTAACAGATCCACTGAAATATCAGATGGGCCTATGTCCAAAGCAAAATTTGATGCTGTTCCTTCAATCTTTTTCTACT
>NW_007736780.1:57026-58703 GCF_000696425.1 Galeopterus variegatus
CTTAATAGTCTTAAATTCCACTCCATAGCCTCTAAATGACAATAACTCCTAAATTTATACACGCAGTCCCAATTTCTAGATGCATATAGCCAACCGCTGATTTAACAGATCCACTGAGATATCAGATGGGCCTATGTCCAAAGCAAAATTTGATGCTGTTCCTTCAATCTTTTTCTACTTCTGTCATCTCTCTTGCAGTAAATTGAATTGCAAATTACCAGTTGTTCAGGTCAAGAACCTGTCATTCATCTTTTATTTTATTCTCTACTTTATATCTCTCATTCAATTCATCAGCAAGATCTCAAAATATATCTACAACATAATGACGTTTCACCACCGTCATCACTTTAAACCACTTTAAGAAGTCCTGCCTTCTTTCTTTTTTACCATCCTGGCAGGCCATGCCAGGGGAAAGCAGGCTCGGGTGGTTTATAATGCATTGATTGCCATATTTTGCAGTGTACAATGCTACTTTCAAATTTTGGTAGTTGGGCCAGGAATTAAGAGATATCTTAAATAAAGAATCTCCTCAACAAAAGTACTCTATATTTAATCATGAGAGGCTAGGACTGTCAGGACTTGCTCAGTCAGTTTTATTGTGAAAGAGAATAGAAATTCTGGCAACAGAATCTAAGCAACTCCATAGAAAAAAGATGACATAAGAGGCTATGGATCAGGGGATGTGTATGAGTGCGTGTGTGTGTATTATATCAGTACATACTAGATCCTCAGGCTTGGAGGTTTTGGAATTGGCACTGTGCAGGTGTGGCAGTGACAGCAGTCCATGGTTTTTCTGTGAAGCTGATGGTCTCTTATGAAAAAGAGGTCCCTATGGAAAGAGCTTTGGTTGCAGCTTTGGGATACTTCTGATGTGTTCAGCAACATAGACACAGTAGAAGTAAAGGTTTGCTTCTCACACCTCTAAATGACTACATTGGGAAAAACACAAGATAAAAGAAGAAACTAAAAGGCTAAGTACAATCATATGAATTTCTCTTGTGGTTTCCCCCCTGTAACTGATGCTATGAGATAGCTTAAAACTAGCTTTTAAGAAAAACTGAAGTCTAAAGGTGATAGGATTTTATGGTCAAGATAAGGACCCACATAGGCAAAGGTCAGGACAGAAAATTTGTTCTTAACTGTAGATCTTAGCAACCTCAGCATACAATACATTTTTCTTTATTTACTTTCTTCACTTAAGTGAAGAACTTTCACCTGTTCACTTAAGGGAAGCACCTTAAGACTTCTCCTTGGCCTATCCAAATTGCCAGCATCACTCCTGTTGTGCTTTTGGTCCATTACTGAGTAAGATGAGGGTTACTTGAAAACAAGCTCTATGATACTGTGACAGTGGATCTGATGACCGAGGCAGATACTAAGTGACCCACAGGCATGGAGCATCTGCAGCACGGATACACTGGACAAAGGGATTTCATCACACTGCTCAGAATAACATGCAATTTAAAACTTATAATCTGTTTATTTATAGAATTTTCCATGTAATATTTTTGGACCGTGGTTGACCACGGATAATTGAAACCTGGGAAAGCCGAACTGCACATTAGGGGGGACTGCTATATCATTACAAGTAGAACAAAAGCTATCAGAGTATCCTGTGGGACTGGGAACAATCTCAAAAAATCAGATTAACAAAGAAAGAAATGAATTAGCGGGAAT
>NW_007736780.1:60070-60542 GCF_000696425.1 Galeopterus variegatus
TACCATATTTCCTTTTACTCTCTTTTCCATAGAACTCACACAATCCTTCCCCAAGAGAGACAGCCCTTAGATTTTTTGTTATCCAGCTCAAAATTTAGTATGCTTAAGTGATGCATGTTAGCCTATACATTGACCTTACTGTTATTTCCTCAAGACCAATTAGCCTAGAAAAACAAGTTATACCACAAAATCCAATACGCAATGGTAAATAGATTCCAGTAGCTACCATAAATATCTCTGTCTAGAAAGGAGAAAAAGAGAAGATAAATACTTCAGGTAAATAATCTGAGAACCCACTGGGCAGACATTGTGTGAGCCCCCACCCTGGAAAGGAGACTGTTGATTAGGCCCAGATTTCCCATCCTGAGAGTTGCTGATTGTCCATGCTTCTTTCCTCTCTAATATTCTTCATTCTCTATTGTCTCTGTTGATCATAGCTGGTGTTGGCTTTGGGAAATAAACACTCCTTGGG
>NW_007736781.1:0-9671 GCF_000696425.1 Galeopterus variegatus
GCTGTGATGAGACCTCTCTGCATCAACAACTTTTCTTTCCTTCCTATCATGTTACTAGGATCAAAATCAAGCATCAAATTTGAGACTCAGCTAAGAGCATGCCCACCAGGAGACACAGTGAGCTGGGGTGAGATTATAAACATTGGGATCCCTATGCAGGCTGGGATTTTCCCAGGCACCTTAGTGGGGCTCCCTTCCTCTCCAGTTCCCAGATAAAATGTTGCATGATCCAGCTGTGGACTCTGAGACTGGCCCCAGACTTGGAGTCTAGGGACTGAGGGGACCCTGCCCTCAGGAAGGGCCAGTAATCCCTGATCTCCTAAGGGGTAAACTACTTAAAGGAACGCAACATTTCTACAAAACCACAGGGGGATGTCAAGATCATCAGACCAGGTCTTCTTCCCTTAAATATGATAAGGTTTGGCTTGACAATATTGAAGAAATCAAGTGGGAAAAGCTTATTTTCTGTCCATACCTATCCTCTTCTTATTTGCCTTTGAAGGAAAAATAAGAGACAATTTGGCCTAGATAAATTAATTATTATCATCGTTATTGTCAACACTGTCATTTTCATCATTACAAGGAATTGAAATATCTAGGCTGTCTTTTTTTTTTTTTGTCTTTTTTCGTGTCCGGCAACGGGATCGCAACCCTCGGTGCTGTGCCCGCACCTTGCTCAGCCAGTGAGCGGGAACCGGTCTGTATGTGGGATCCGAACCCTTGGCGGGAGCGCCGCCGCGCTCCCAAGCGGCGCACTGTAGCAGTGCACCACCGGGCCAGCCCTACGCTGAGTCTTAATAATTGAGGAAGAAGCATGTAGACAGAGAAGGCAGACAGGAACGAGGGAGTCAGGGACTGGAGAAGTCGCAGGCAGAAGGTACAGAATGAGCCGAGGCACGCNCTGACCGCCTGAGGGACCCCGGAACAGAGGGCAAAAAGTCCTCTTTATGTGTCTTTATGTAAAGTATTTTCTTGTTAGTTTTTCCCTGGAGCAACATAATTTGGGTTTCTGCTTATGGCAGCACCCCACTTTTAAGCCTCAATTTCCATATAGGGTGTGGCTGAGTCTAAATGTAACCAAAAAGTCCCCCAAAGAAAAGGCATGCAGGGAATAGGAATTTATTTCTATCGACACAATGGATTTGAGGTGTCTGGGTCATTTCTGTGGATGACTCTTTGAAGGAATCATATGTTAGCTCAACTCCGCTTCCATCTGGCATTCATAGGGGTTGTCCCTGTCCTCATGCTTGAAGCAGGGTCACAGCCATGCCCTTGCTGCAGCTTGCAGGGAGAGGAGTGAGCATAGAGAAGTAGATGCCTATGTCTGGCATGATGCCTATCTGGATGGACCCGATAGAGAAGAGACACTGATCATCTCCTATTGCAATAGGTCAGTCACGTGACCACAGGAACTACAAGGGAGGCTGGGAAATGTAGTTTCTATGTGAGCCGCCATGTATCCAGAGACAACTCAAAGGAAAGAATGGATTTTGTGGGCTGCC
Organism: Galeopterus variegatus; assembly: GCF_000696425.1. NCBI lineage: Eukaryota > Metazoa > Chordata > Mammalia > Dermoptera > Cynocephalidae > Galeopterus > Galeopterus variegatus. The sequence continues at coordinate 1,503 of NW_007736781.1, forward strand.
ACCTGCTTTCCTGTAGCTGCCATCCTGAGTCCTATCTTCACCTGAAGCTTGTTCAGGGGAGCAAGGAAAGACAATCCAAGCTAAGCTGTGTGAAAGAGCAAAAGATAAGTGGCAAGGAACCACAGGCAATGCCCCTCATCACTGGTTTCCAGGTAAGTGTGACTTCAGGCACCTCCTTTATTCTCTCATTTTTAAAAATCGATATGCTGGTACTAAACAGCAAGGGGGTGGTGGGAAAGAAAATGTAAGAGCATTTGCCAAGCGCCAAACACATAAGCTGATACACAGAACATGCCTAATGAGACTTAGCTGCCTCCCCTTGCCCCCATAGCATTTGTATTTTTGTTTCTGGTCCTTAATACTCAGGCATAGAAGTTCCTGTTTTGATTTTTTTCAATTTGAGCTTCTCTAGGAATTCTTGGCCTATGGGTTTTGATACCAGTGCCCCAATACAGTCAAGAGACTCTCCAGCCACCCTGGGCCCCTCGCTGCTATTGAACGTGCCTACAGGCTTCTGTCCCTTGTCCTCTCATTTGGCAACCTCTTCTTGCCTATCTACATTGGTGGAACCCTCCTTATCTTTAAGGCCCAGCTGAAAAGCCTCTGTGTCATCATAGCCCTTTGCTTAATTTTTAAGTGAAATTTCACCCTCGCTGGACCAGTGTCACCCATGCCCCTGGGAACAATGTGGTGCCATAGGGCACAGAACAGCTGTTCATGGTTCACCACTGATCACCCTCGAAGACACAGCACCTTCACTAACTCTTTGAGTTCTCTCTACAGTATTTTTAAATAGCATTTTCACTCTGCCAAGAATGTACTTCCAAGGAATGGGGTCAATAAATTCATAAATGGCAAATTAGTGAGTTCAACAAACACCAGAGGGTACCGCAAAAAGTTTGTGGAAAAGTAGGATTGAAAGATAGTATGAATGTTTCCATGAACTTTTGATGTACCCTCGTATCTTTTTTATTTTCTTCATCTGACCCCTTTTTGTTCTTGCTCCTGTCCCACTGGGTAGAGGAAACACCCACATGCTCTTAAATTTGCCAGTAATGCAATGGGTAATTCATCTTATTTTCTAAAATGTCTCTGCTATGTGGAAAACCTCTTCACCTTTCAGAGTTATCCCTCTTCTCCAGGCCATGATGGAGTCTTGAGCAGAAGCAGCTTCTGTGTTTTAGTGATGGCCTTGGGTAGATGGCCTTGATCCTAGGGTTGGGCTTTGTGCTTTCTCAGGTGCTCATAGCCTTATCAGAGAGGTCCCTTTCTTTGCCCATTGCAAGGCTTTCTGCTGACATTTGTTGCTAGAACCTGTGACTGATGAAGTGTAGGGGAACTAGGAGACACTCTGTTGCTCCAACTTCTCCCCTCTTCGTCTGGCCGAGCCCCTGCCCCATCTTGACTCCACTTAGTCTTTGGCTCAGGATGCAGCAGCCTCAGTCTTCACAGGATGAAGGCCTCCTGCAGGGCCCAAGGCTCTGTACCCTCAGCTACTATGTGCCTCATCCCCTGGGATCAAGCAGAGATGTGGGGTTCTTCTGCACCAGACAAAGTTAGGGGGACTTGGGAATCTTCTCTGGCCTCTCTCTGCTCTTCCTGGGCACATCACTCGGCCCTTGCTACCTGCCAGCTGCCACACTGCTACACAATAGAATTGTCTAGTAACGCTGTTGCAAAGGCTAAATATTTATGAAGGAGCTATTGCATAGTTATCAGTAAATGTTTTTTGAAGGAATGAATCTTCCTGATGATTCTGAAGTCAGCTCCATCAGTGTTAACAGGGATACTGTGACTTAGTTGAGGCTGCTATGGAGTAAAGAAGACTCTCCCTCAGCTATTTTCTTGTGTGAAACTTCAGTGTGGGTTCCAGAAAGGAAATGGAAAGACACACATTGACCACACATTGTACAATAGGCACGTGATGTGCCTCAAGTTGTTTAGTCCTCACAGCTATCCTGTGAGGTGAGCGATATTACCCCACTTTACAGATGGTGAAACCAAGGCTCAGGGAAGGCCAGTCAGGTGACTCCCAAACCTGCACACTCTGCCTGTGCTCCAGAAGAGCAACCCCTGGCCTCTTCCCTGTGCAAAAGTCGACAAAGGTGAGATGATGAGACCAGCTGGACCTGCAGAGTAATTCAACCAGTCAGTGCCTTTGCTAAAAACATTCATTTGGCTGGGCGAGGCCCTGAGTATATGGAAGAACGGACAGAATGGAGAAAAACAAGGAATCCACCTTAAAGCCAAAGTCCCAGTCCTCCTCTGCCCACTGCTCACCTGGGGCCATTCTCTGTGTCCTGCCTACACTGTCTCCTCTTTAATCACATCCAGGCATCATCTCTGTGTAGCTACTTCCATGGTGTTCCTTAGACCTGAGAACATGTATTTTTTATTTATCAAACTGAGGTCATGTCTCCTCATCTCTAAATTGAGGACAAAGATCCTGCTGTGTGTCTGTCTCTTCCAGTGGCCCTGAAAATCTGATGTAATCACAGGAATACTAACAGCAAACACTCATCTGCCAGGCATTATTATGAGCGTGTATGATAACTCATGAAATCTTCATATCAACAATGTGAGATTCTATCCTTAGAACCTCATTTTACAGATGAGGAAGGCAAGGCACAGAGAGATTAAGTAACTTGCTCGAGGTCACACAGTAAGTAAGGGGAGGAGCCAGCATTTGAACCAGGGAGTCTCTGATCTCAGGCTTTGATCTCTGGAGGGGGTAGGAGGTCTCCCGGGAAGCTTCCAGGGTTCCAGGCTCTGTTAGAGTCACACTGGCCTCACTCAGCCTGATTCCTCTCCCATCCAGGAGTTTGGTTTGCAGAGTTACTTAACCATTGCCAGCACACTCATGCTGGCTGAGGGCCTCAGAAATATTGCTATTCTACACTACATCAGAGCATTAATACTCAGATAATGCTCTAATACTTAAAGTGGCTCCCAATTGCATTTAGAATAAAATTTCAGCTGCTTCCCATTGCTTTGGACTCTGTGGAATCACCATTGCCTCCCACCTGCTCTTTCGTGTCTACCCATTCTCCCCCCACAGCTGGCTCACAGGCTGGGGACTCACCACTGTTCTGTTATTGGGACATACCAAGCTCTTCCCTGCAGGGCAGAGTTTGTCCTTGCCGCACTGTCTGCTTGAAGCGCTCTTCCCTGGCTCCTCACAGGGCTGGCTCTGTCTCAAACCTCCAGGTCTGCATGGGCCTCCTCCAAAGCACCTCCCTTCCCCGTGTATACTACCCAAAGCCCCCTGCTCCCCGCGGTCTCTCACTGTCTCGTCACCCTACTTATTGCTGAGGACCTGACACTAGAGCTGCCATCCTGATTCACACATTATATCCTTAGGGTTCATAGAAATCCATCTGGATAAAATCTGTATTTTTTTTGTAATTATGGTAAAATGCATATAACATAAAATTTACCATTTTAACATTTTTAAGTGTACAGTTTGGTAGTGTTAAGTACATTCACGTTGTTGGTCAACAATCTCTAGAAATTTTTCGTCTTGCCAGACTGCAATTCCAAATGCATTGAATAATAACTCTCCATCTTCCCTTCCCCTCAGCCCCTGGCAATCACCCTTCTACTTTCTGTCTCTATGAATTTGACTGCTTTAGGTACATCATATAAATGGAATCATATAGTATTTGTCCTTTGGTGGCTGGCTTATATCACTTAAGTATAATGTCCTCAAGGTTCATTCCTGTTGTAGCATGTACCAGAATTTCCTTCCTTTTCAAGGCTGAATCATGTTTCATTGTACATATATACCACATTTTGTTTCTTCATTCGTTCTGTCACCGGACACTTGGGTTGCTTCCACCTTCTGGTTGCTGTGAATCATGCCGCTAGGAGCATGGGTGTTCACAAAACCCCTGCATCTTAGCTCCTGTTTTCACTGTTTGGGCTGTGACCCTCCAGGGGTCAGCTCCCCACACTGAACTGTTCTGGGTCCTGACTTTGCCAGGCCCTGCCATAATCCACAACTGTGACTTCTCCATGTCATTGGGGGCTACTCATTAGGACAATTCTATACTATTGGTTTTAAGATATTCATTTTGGTTCGACTTGCCAGATATACAAAACTACTTCAGAAAGTTCATGGAAAGATTCGTATTATCTTTTAATTCTATTTTTCCACAAACTTTTTGAAGTACCCTTGTATATAGTAGGGTGGATGACTGAGTCTATAGTGTGGTTTCTGAGAACTTGGAGGGACATTATAATCCCTCTATGACTTCTTTAAAAAATCCTCTTTTCCTGCCACATGACATTTTAAATACTCCTTGCAATGGGCAGATTTCCTTACCATGGTGGGCACTTATCGGGAAACTGAGACCAGTTAACAGAGGAGGCACTGTGACCTAATAGCACCAAGGAGCTGGTGACGCTCAGCAGATAAGTTCCTGCGAGAAGGTTCCAGAGGGTAAAAAATGGGAGCAGAGCAGGAGTAGAAGGCAGGAGGAAGCCCCCACGAGGAGAGAGGGAGGCGGCAGACTCCATATACAGATGTTGCTGGAGCTTGGACTGCCATTTCCAAAAGAATGGACCCATCTAACCATCCTCATGAGAAGTGAGGTCCTAGGGTCAGCTCTGGGGGCAGCCAGCAGTGTGGGAAAGAGACAGTAGACCCAGGCATGATTCCTACGCCGCCTTCTTCTACTTCTTACTGTGATTGATGCCGCTGGGAGCGTGGCTATTCACAAAACCCCTGCATCTTGGCTCCTGTGTTTAATGGACATATGAACTTTTACAAGTTACTTAACATTCCCCAAACTTCTATTTTCTCTTAAATAGAACAAACCAGAATAATGATACGTATCTTACAGTGTTTCATTGGTATCAAAGAAAAATACATATGTGCATGAGTAAGCTGAAGAGCATGCCTGTCTCATTGCAGACATTCAATACAAAGTTTCCATCCCCCCTTGTCCTTCTCTGTACACCTCACATCTAACAGTTCTGCACCCAGAATTGTCCCTCGATAAGTATTTGAAGTGGAAGAAAGGACAGAAAGAATGTATTTTCTCGCCATCAGTCCTGGGCTCAGGGATTTCGGATCTCCACTTTGGGAGGTTCACAGAACACCTCACCAGGACTAAAGATGCCCAGAACAAAACTACACTCTCCAGAGGAGTGTTTCCAGAATGAATGGAAGAGGGACGTTGCTGTACATGGGTGAGGGAATGTCTGCTACTTGAATTAAAAAGGACAAGTAAACACATAGTTCACACAATAAACAAAGCCAGAGACATTTCCTCATCAGCAACCTTCACATGGTGAAATACAGCCCACAGCACACCTGAAAGACAGTCACAGATCTGCTGTGATGAGACCTCTCTGCATCAACAACTTTTCTTTCCTTCCTATCATGTTACTAGGATTGAAATCAAGCATCAAATTTGAGACTCAGCTAGGAGCATGCCCACCAGGAGACACAGTGAGCTGGGGTGAGATGATAAACATTGGGATCCCTATGCGGGCTGGGATCTCCCCAGGCACCTTAGCGGGGCTCCATTCCTCTCCAGTTCCCAGATAAATTGTTGCATGACCCAGCTGTGGACTCTGAAAGAGGCCCCAGGCTTGGAGTCTAGGGACTGAGGGGAGCCTGCCCTCGGGAAGGGCCAGTAATCCCTGATCTCCTAAGGAGTAAACTACTTAAAGGAACGCAACATTTCTACAAAACCACAGGGGGATGTCAAGATCATCGGTCTTCTTCCCTTAAACATGATAAGGTTTGGCTTGACAAGATTGAAGAAATCAAGTGGGAAAACTTATTTTCTGTCCATACCTATCCTCTTCTAATTTGCCTTTGAAGGAAAAATAAGAGACAATTTGGCCTAGATAAATTAATTATTATCATCGTTATTGTCAACACTGTCATTTTCATCATTACAAGGAATTGAAATATCTAGGCTGAATCTTAATAATTGAGGAAGAAGCATATAGACAGAGAAGGCAGACAGGGACGAGGGAGTCAGGGACTGGAGAAGTCGCAGGCAGAAGGTACAGAATGAGCCGAGGCACGCTGCTCCAAGCTGCTGTCTTTTTGGTTGCTTAATTTTTTCCTCCTTTCCACTTGTTCTTTTGTTTGCCCGTGTCTTTCAACCTCTGCTTCAGCTGTTCAACCCACTTTCTTTAAACTAATCTGTTTCTGTGCTGATATTTAACTCTGGATTCCAACTTATTTCTTGTTAGCAGATGCTATACTTACAATTTTTACTTTCCTTAATTCATAAAACAAGGCCCTACTGTCTGCTTACCTGTGGAAAAAAAGATGCCTATTACCAGTGAAGGTATAATAGCTACTGAAGGCACACGGAAGAATAGGACCTGCTTCAGGTCCTCAAGAAACCCACTGTCTAGTAGAGGAAGCATACATGGATCAGCAAACTGTGATTTATATCATTCATTCATTCATTCATTTATTCATGGTTCAACAAATGCCTATTGAGCTCCTACTGCATGCCAGAAACTGTGTTATACCCTGGGGATACAGTGAATGAACAGAGTGACAAAGTCCCTGTCCTTGTGGAGTTTATAGTTTCCAGTAGAGAAGCTCATGGGACAACTGGGGTCTTGGAAGACTACAAGAGGAGGGGACATGGGAAAATTGGTGTCTGTGGAAGATTTTTTTCCTCCTATATTGCCCAACTTTCTGTAAGCACAAACTAACTGTCAATTTCTGGAACAGATTTTGGTCACCCATGGCAACAACAGAAGGAAGCAATAAAGAACTGAGGATAGTACACATTCACATGCTAACATTAAATTACCTACACGACCCTCTGAGTGTGTTGATCAGGAGTATAAAATGAGCTCCTGGTTACTTAGAAATGCTCGAGCACTTCCTTGTTAGAGTGGGTGTGTTGATTTTAGATTTTTTTGAAAAATTATTTTGCCCTAAAATTTGCAAAATGTATAATTTGCATAAGCTAAGTTACTCAGTTTTGGAAGGAAAAAAAAACCTTTTTTTTAAGTTTAGTAAAACAATTTCCAGCCCTCTAGTAAAAAACATAAAATAATTATGTGGATTTTATTTTATTTTATTATTACACAATGTAAACAAACTTCCTGACAAGACTTACACGTGCTTATGTGATCTGGGCTCTGTCCTCTCTGCAGCCTTATCCTTTGCGTACATTTTATTGAGAAGCTTTCATATTCCCTGATAGACCTTGTTCTCTCTTTCCTCTGGGATGCTGTGTATCTTTTTACTTACTTACTTTTTCTGCCCATGACCTTCTCTCTTCCTCTATCTTTTTCTCTTTCCCAAGCGTCCTTTTCACTTGACTTCTAACATCACTTTCTCTTCAGATAAGACCTCTTCTTCCAGAGATCTTCCCTTGACTCCAAATCCAGAATGAGATGATGCCCTTGCTATGGTTCCTATATCCTCCTATAACCACCCCCCCATCAGAACACTAATGATATGTTCTTGTAATACTGTATTTAAATAACCTTCTCCCTCATCTAGGGTGGGTACTCCGTAACGACAGGGCTGTACCTATCACGTTCACAACTATGTTCCTGAGCCCAGTATAGTAACTGCCAAATACATACCAGTTGAATTAATAAACAAATCAGAATCATCAGTGAATATAATTTATACTGAGAACAGTCACATCAGTTAGCTACGGCAGCATAACAAACTCCTCCAGAACTCAGTGGCATGAAATGGTAAGCTTTTATTCTCACTCTCACGTGGTTGTGGGGCTTTAACCTGCAGGTCATGAATCAGTTGGAGAAGCTCTGCCCCACATGTCCGTCATTCATTTGGGATCAGCAGGTCAGCTAGGGCAGGTTTTCTCATGGTAACAGCAGAAGTGCGAGAGGCGAAGTCCAACCACCCGAGTGTGTTTCAGGCCTTTCCTTGTTTCATGTCTACTAACATCTCATTTCCAAAACAAGTCATTGGGTTAAGCCCATATTCATGGATGGGAAATATACTGTATCCGCAGGGAGTGGGTGAGGGGACTGAATATTTGCTTAACAATAATCCAAAACACTACAATCACGAAGAATCAATCCATGATGTAGCCGACATTTATCTGATAAAAGTACTCTTTTCCTCATGGGCAATTATTAAGCAATTTTCACTCATAATGTACTATGCTAGTTTGCTTGTGAAATTCATAATTAAAAAATAAGTCA
>NW_007736781.1:9930-58056 GCF_000696425.1 Galeopterus variegatus
TTTTCACTCATAATGTACTATGCTAGTTTGCTTGTGAAATTCATAATTAAAAAATAAGTCACGGAATCTGTCACCTACAACAGGCAAGTAAGATAAAGATGTATACAAATGATCACTCTACAACAAGGTATATTATATTCTCCATAGAGACCACATGTCATAGTGGAGATAGCAAAGAGTTTAGAGTCAGGCAGCCTTGGGTGTTGTCACTTGCTAACCATGTAATTGCGGGTAGTCTAGTCGTTTAAATTCTGTGAATCTCCTTTGCACTCCCACCCTCCGCATAAAACGGGTAGGGTAACAGCAGCACCCTCCTGGGGCGACCACGGGATGAAATGGCACATGCTGTGTGTGATGCCTGGCACTGAGTGCGCACCCCATACACTCCCGTTTTCTCTCTGTTCATCCTTTGGCTCTTCTGTGCCCTTGTTAAGGCCAAATCACAAAGCACCTAACCCCATCATTTGCTGGAAGTGGTGGTGGTGTTAGCTGCTTTGTTTTATCTCTATCTGGGAGTCAATTTGACATGCTGTTCATGAGGATGAAATCAATAAACGAGGTATGAGTTAGACCTCACTTGTGAGAGCCTATCATTTTATACACCTAATTTGGAGTACACATCGCCTTGCCTTTAACAACTCTGAAGAGCTTACCTTTCTGCCTACTTATGGCTTCATGTGCTCACCCTGCCATCTCTCCAGGCTGGTCTCACCCACCACACGCTTCCAACTCCCATCTCCCTGTATGTGACACTCTAATCTATATCTGAATCCAGAGATCCACTCTATGTGTCAAATTGCCCACTGGATTTTTCTAAATGGGTATCAAGCAGGTATCTCAAGTACAATATATTAAACACTAAGTTTCACACATATTCTCCAAGTCTGCACCTCTTCCAGTGCTCCTTATCTTAGTGAATGGCTTCAAAATCTGTCCAGCCGTAGGGGTTAAGACCTCATGGTTGCTTTTGATTTATCCTTTTCCCTCATCATCCCAATCCACTAAGTAGTAAGTACATTAGTCAGGATGACTTGGGGTCTGGAGTAACATAAAACCCCAACATAAACCAGCTTATACAGAAAGAAAATGTTATTAATTTATCTAACAATTAGTCCAGAGGAGAACAGACATTGGGTATCTGGCTCCAGAACTGAGTAGTGCAATTTTCTAGGCTTCTCCATCTCCACCCTCCTCGTGTGAGCTTTATTACCACAGGAGCCCCAAATTGGCTATAGTGACTTCAGGCTAATGCCTGACCCATAAAATAACACCCGCAGCTTTCTTCTACAGAATTGTCTTTCTTAGGAGTGAGGACATCTTTGACAGACAATGCATGGTGTTTCAGTGGTTCATAGGTCCATTCCTAGGCCAATCACCAGCAATGAGGATGGATTTGCCAGGCTTGGTGCAGACCACCATGCCAGTTACTCTCAATCCCATCTCTTTTACAATAAAATCTGAGTTTTACATATTTTACCTCTTCAACACCTTTAGTTTGCTCCTGCGCATACTCAGGAACCACTTAGTTAAGTCACTCAGAACCTCTCACGGGAACTATTAATTTCTGCCCTACTGATTTTCACACCTCTAAACTCTCTCTACAACTCCCTATCCCAATCCTTTTTCATACATTCAGGAAAAATAACTTTCTAAGGGTTCACATTATGTCCCTCACGTCTTAGAACATTGATGTTTTCTCAGAGTACAGAGTTTATACTATACAACTGGGCATTCAGACCACTCCAAAATTTAGCATGTTTCCTTTTCCAATGTTAACTTCTGCTAATCTTAATAGTTTATCTTGTGCCTATACTAATTTATATTAATGAGGCACTATCCTAAATCTTTTCTATGCATTATCTCAATTACTCTGAACAATTCTCTGTGGGAACAATTCTCTGTCCAGCCATAGGGGTTAAGACCTCATGGTTAACTCTGATTTATCCTTTTCCCTCATCATCCCAATCCACTCAGTAGTAAGTACATTAGTCAGAATGATTTGGGGTATGGAGTAACGTAAAACCCCAATATAAACCAGCTTTAACAGGAAGAAAATGTTATTAATTTATCTAACCATACTGTCATTGACACTTACAGAAAAAGAAGCTAAGATTCAGGCAGGTCAAGTAATTTACCCAAAGTCAGCTACGTTGTTGTATGGCTGAAGTTTAGAACCAGGGCTGTCTGCTGCCAAAGCCTGTTCTGCTAACCACTACAGCATAACACCTTCCTCTTGCTTCCTCCTAAACCCTGCAAACAAGTCATCCCGCACTGTTTGAGTGTTTCTTGAGCAAGCCCAGCAAGGTCATGTCTTCCTGGGCTTATTAAAGTTGCTATTGCTACCCAGAATGTTCAACTCTCTACCTCTGCCCTCAAAGTCTTATTTTTATATCGTACCTTCTCTGACACAGCCAACCCCAGTCAGAATCACTTACTCCATGATGCTCTACTTGACTGTCACACAAATTTGTCTCTCGCACCAGTCTCAGCTCCCTCCTGGCAGAGACCAGCTCTTCCTTTGATTGCTGCATTATGCACAGCATTGTAGCCCAGTAGTTTATATTCAGCCCAAACTGTCCAAGTCTTGACACTCTAAGCAAGACAGTGCTAGTTACTATGTGATAAAGATATTGAAATCACAGTTGCTACTCTCAAGGGGTTTGCATTCTAGTGTGAGAGATAGACACAAGTAAATAATTTCAAGGATAGAGGGGTACACTAGGTCCAAGGTGCTATATAAGTATATCTTTAATTGAATTAATTTCAGTAGTGCATTCTGCAGATTTATGACATTGACCATGTATTTATCCCTGACTGGAGAGCTAAGAATTTTGTTTGCATGAATCTTTTCATACAGATTAGGAGTGCTAATCCTCCACTAGCAAAATATACCTAATTTCTCTCCATTCCCACACCTACTCCTCCAGAGAGACAAAATGTGATCTGACATGGTTGGAAGAAGTCAGGCATGTTTGTGCTGGTTTTATCCTATCTCCTTCTCATGAACAACCTTGCCTGCAGAGAGTGTATGCTCTCTATTGCTCTCAGCCACTTAGGGGAGCTCAGCCTCATCTCTGATAGCATTGCACATCAATTGTGTATCGTGCTTCTGTTTACTATCTGACCCAGGGTCTTCTTTGATGCTGTTGGAGCCTTCTCAGACTGAATGAAAGTGTAACCCAGGAGTGTGAGGGACTTAACACCATCACATAGTAGAAAACTACAGTGCTCCAGTCTCCCTGCACTTCAGTGGACAAGTCTGGGTGGCATGACGATGTATCAGCAGAATCAGGACTTGCTAATCATCGTGCTGAAACATGAAAACACACCCTTACATTGGCTTTTCCTTTTTCCCTTTTCTCAGTCTCCCTACTTTCTCACTCCTTTTTCCTGGAAGAACCTCCCAAATAAACTACCTGAACCCATGTTCTCCTCTCAGGCTCTACTTTCAAGATAACTCAAATTAAGATAGATGACACAAGGACATGGTTTATGATCCATCCTTCAGCTCTGTAGATTACTTTAAAAAGAGATAATAAATGCTAGATAGATTGAACAGCAGATGCTTATTTAAATAGTTACCAAAGAGTCCTTTTATCTATGGGCAGCACGGGTGACCCTGACAGCAGAAATGAATAAGGAGACTACAGCACCTTTACCAGGAGAGTGATGTCATTGTCTGTTAGGGTTGAAAGTGACCTGGAAAATGATTTCACCCAAACTTCTCAAGTCATCAGGGAAGTTCAGAGAAAGTTTAAGCCCATTTTCTTGAGGTTGTCCGGCCAACTATTGATAGTTCCGGATCAGAAGCCCAAGACTCCAGCCTTCTCGTGGTGGGCTAATGACACTGCAGGCATCAAGGTGGCTCTGGTTATCCACCCCTTCCTTACACTGGCTGCTTCCTCAGAGAACCTGGCAGCTCTGAATCATAAGGACTACAGAATTAAGCTTTAAAACCATCCTATTGTTAGAAAAATGATAGACTTGGCTCGAAGACAGTGCCCTTTCTGGATTTACTAATTCAGCCCATTAAGTCTAATCAGTGTCTACAAAGAAAAATACTGACTCTTGATTTACTTCGCTTATAAGACTATATTTCTTTTAACACACGGAGAGCCTAGGTCAGTCCCTGACTCAGCTCTCAGCCGTACTGCTTTCATGATGATTTAGGAAATAGTAGAGAAAGGAGGCTTGAAAGCAGGGAAACACAGATTTGGCTGGAAGCCTTCCCAGCGGAGGAGGGATTTTCCTTGGTTTTGAAGAACCAGTCAGACATAGATTGGCTGACGAGAGGTGGGAGTGAGAAGACAGAGATAAGAGTGTTTTGGGAAGGGGCATCTTGTTGTGAAGTAAGAGCAAAGGAATTGAGTTTGAATGAATATATAAATTAAAAGACTTGATTAATATAAAAAATGTAGTAAAAATATGAATATCCCTGACAGCATAAAATGTCACTTACAAAATGAGGCTATGGGGGTAGGGGGCAGTAAAAGTGGAGAAAAGGAAAGCTAAGTTTAATAGACAATATCAAAAGAAAAAGAGTTTAAGCCTGTTATTAGATTTATAACGACAACCAACAGAACTTAAAGCACAGCAAGAGTACTATCAAATGCTGGGAAGAGGACAGAGTGAGAAGGGAGGAAATCGAGAGATATGGTTTCAAGTGTAGTTAGAATGGAGGAGTCCTTCTGTTTGGGAGAAATGTAATGAGGACATGGGAGAGGCTTCCTAAGGAAGTAAAACAGTAGGTAAATATTGAAAAATGAACAAGAGTCCACCAAATAATGCAGCAAGTGAGATAGGAAGTGCTCAGTCCCTCTGGGTTCAGATTTCAGGCCACTCTCCTGGGTCTCAAACCACTCCCCTAGGACTCAAGACCAACCTCTGGGTCCTAAGCTATGGTGGCCTGTAGCACCTTTTTCTGACACCAGCATGTGGAGGTTGAGACCACATGGGGCATACTTACGTAATCTCGGTGGCCAAGCATGCTCAGGAGAAAAGGAGTTGCACACAGGTATCGATATTCAACACTGTACCTCACAGATATGTACAATCAACTGTGTTTCAATTAAAAAAAATTAAAATTGAAAGAAAAAAGTAGTCTACCCCTTAAATGACTTAATGACCTTCCACTGGAGGTGCTAGAGAGCACCTAGAACATTCTAAGTGTATTCGGTGCATGTGGTGGAATTTGACCAATGTGCATGCTCTAAAAGAGACCAACTGAGCATGTCCAAGACTAGGTTGCATAACTGGGAACCACGCCCTTTCTTGAATATTCATTAGATAACATTAATATGCATAGATAGTGAAGATATAAACGTTGAATCCAGGAGGAAGGGGGGACTGCTGCTCGCTTTCTCTGGAGCCAGCCTGCACTTCGCCTGTGAGGTGTGTATATATCACTTTTTGTGCTAAACTTGCCTCTATCAGGCTTCTATACACTCTGAGACTGGTCAGACTTTGTAAAGAATGAATTTTTTACTTTTGTATTAAACTTGTTAATGCCATTCAGTCTCTGGAGCTAGGCTGTACTTTCCCTGTGAAGTCTATATTTCTTAATCCTTACATTAAATCCGTTTTCATTTCCTTATGTGATTCTGCCCTTGAATTCTTTCCTGTGGTGGAGTCAAGAACCTTGTAGAAGATGGGGTGGGTTGAGAACAGCTATCCAACCTCCCCAGAACCTCTGCTCCAGTATCACAAGGGTACTAGAAGCAGAGACTAGCATACCCACAACAACAGGGCAGGGGATGCAGTGGAATCTTTGAGCAACTGCAGATTGTGCAATATTTCTGGTATACTTGGTGCTGGCTTGTAAGGCTGCAGAGACAAATCAGCTCAAATCAGGAAGGGCCCATATGCCACATTAGGGAGTTTCAATTGTTTTCTGTGGACCACAGATAACCTCAAATGCACAGAGCAGGCAGGCAGATGATGAAAATAAGAGAAGAGGAAGGGGAAAGACAGTGGTGAATGAGAGAGCACATGTCCTAGTTGGGCAGTAGGTCCAGAAGAATTCAAACCCTGTATCATAAAGCTAGGAATCAAAATTTTTATGTGAAACCTCTTAATTTTAAAATTTGGACACTATTAGTTAGGCTATGCTAGGCTATGCTATGCTGTGACAACAAAGAAATCCCCAGCGCTCAACGGTGTAACATGATAAAGGTTTGTTTCTCACTCACACCATGTCCAGCATGGGTAGAACAGCTCTCTTCCATGATGTACCCTTTTCAACAAGAACCCATGATCTTCAAAGTCATTGAAGCAGGATCAGAGGAGCACATTGCCTCTTACCTTTACTGACCCAGGCATCCATTTGCTGTCATGAGACACTTGTCCTCAATCTAACTTGAAGGGAGATGAGGAAGTATCACAGCATACATGGGTATTTGATAAGCTCGCAGCTGTGTCTGCCACAGGGACTAACACAAACATTTTATTGCTAAATACCACATTATCCTATAAATAATGGTTGGTTTTGGTGGAGGGGTGGCAGTTTTAGAAGAGCTCTGCCATTGTGAAAGATAGAAGGGTCTTAAAATAAATCACATTTTCATTTTCCAAAAATTAACTCTGGAAGGAACGTGGAGGACTGACCAGCAGGGACAGTACTACAGGCAGGATGTTGAGGACCTGGAACAGGACAGGAATAATTGAAATAGAAGTAAAGAGGTGCTCATAAGCTGTATTAACTCTCTTGGTTTACAAATAAAGAGGAGGATGCTCACAAAGTTTGTGTGAATTGCCCAAGTTTGCAAAGTTAATAAGTAGCTGTTCAGAACATCTCTGTGAATCCAGCACACTTTTTATCACATTGGTAGAATGATATGAAGGAAAACTGATGGAAATATAAGATCTTTGACTTTGAGAATTAGGCTTTGGGGAGCTTATCTAATGCAAACACTCGATGCCATCGGATTTTGTTCATAACTGATTTTAAACGTAAACGTCCTCAAAGATATTACTTTCTTCTTAACTTATAAGACCTGCCAATGGGTAAACATCAAAAGGATAATGTATTCATTTTTTAACCTTGATTTAGTCTCTTTTCCTATTACCTTCTGGGAAATCCTCAGCTTAAGAAAGAAATGTTTTTATCTTTCTCACCTCTAAACGTGTCCTAGTGCTGGAACAGTAAGCATTCTAATCAGCGTGGCTCCCGACCATCTGTGATGAGATTTCTTCAGGAGGATTCATCTCAGTCTCTAAAGCTCAGATGGAGTTAATCCACTTGAGCCTAAAGCAGAAAGAAAATAGAGAAAGGAAAATTGTTGGGAGGGAGGGAGTCATAGTAAGGAGTGTGGGGGGATGGAGGGCGGAAGATGGGTTCAATGGAATGGTGCTTTTTAGCCTTTAGGAAGAAAATGAGAACATAACGTATCTGTATCAGAGCACACAAAAAATTAATGTTCAGCAAGATATTCTAATATTAATAGTATGGAAGTTTTATAGCAGGCACTGGGCTGGTCATTTTACACAATCATTTCAGTTAATCCCCTTTATATCCCCAAGTGGCGGTTCATGTTATCCCCATTTTACAAATGAGAAAACTGAGACTCAGAAATGAACCAAATCATAAGCTATCAGAGAATCCTTGTCATTTAAACTCAAACTCTGAGTTTTTGCTCTTTTCAATATCCTTTGTAACAGTCTACTTAAGAAACATCAAATGTTTATCAAGTGTTTACCATGAACCCCAAATTCTGACACAATTTATCTCATTTCACTCTTAAAAGAATGCAGTGAAGCCAGTATTATCATTCCAAGTTGTTCACAACAAAGAAATCGAGGTGCAAAACAAGAAGATGAAGTGCCTGAGATTTCATGCTAGGTGCCTGTTCCGGAGGAATTGGGCTTCTTCATTTTGCCATTTTTCTGCTGTCTTTGGAAAAACATCTTTCTGATAATAAAAACCTCTCCAGATTTCCTGGTCTTTTCCAGTCTTTCTCCCTTTATCTAGGGGACCTACTAAAAAAGGTATTTTGGAGGAAAATCATATAATTATCAGTACCATTTGGGGACATATATGTTATCAGTGTTTATCTTATCAACAACAACGTAAGGCATCTGTTAACGGAATAATCATTAGGGCCATTACTTTGATGAAAAGATAGAAAGACTTGGGTGTGAAGTTGTTCTCTGGGTCATCTTTGTTATGAGGGTTTGAGCAAATAACTGAAAATTTGTAATTCTCATATACAAAATGCCATTGCTGGAATGTAATTCAAATGGATTATATGTGTAGATCACATATGTATCAGGTCTAACATACAATAGAAAGATGTAAACTAGAAATGCAAAGAAGCAGGAAAATGTGACCTATATAAAGACATAAGCTATTCAATAGAAACAGTCCCTGAAGTGATTCATATGGTGGGATTATCAGAGAAGAATTTTAAAATAGCTGTTAAAATTATTTTCAAGGAAAGGAGGGACATATGAGTAAATAGATGTGAATCTCAGCAAAGAAATGAAAACTATCAAAAAGAACTGAATGAAAAATCTAGAACTGAAAAATTACAATATGAGAAGTAAAAAATTCACTGAATGGTAATTCTGAGATTTCTGTCTACTTATTGTACCAAATGCTGAAAAAAGGGATAAAATGTCCAGCTATGGTTATGGATATGTATATTTTTTAACTTTAATATTTATATTTTGCTCTATAGACTTTGGAACTCTGTTATTAGATGCATAACTGTTATGGTTAATTTTATGCACCAACTTGACTGAGCCATAGGGTGCCTAGATGTTTGGTGAAACATTCTTCTAGGTGTGTTTGTGAGGGTGTTTTTGGATGAAATTAACATTTGAATTAGCATACTGAGTAAAGCAGATGGCCCTCCAGACATGAGTAGGGCTTACCCAATCAGTGGAAGGCTTGAATAAAATAAAGAGGCTGACCTTCCCATAAGTAAGAGAGAATCCCTCCTGCCTGATTGCCTTGAGCTGGAACATCAACTGTTTCCCTGCTTTTATACTTTGAAGCATCAGTTCTTCCCAGGTCTTGAACCTGCTGGCCTTCAGAGCAGAGCTATGCTATTAGCTCTCTTGGGTGTTCAGCCTGCCAATTGCAGATCTTGGATCTCCTCAGCCTCCATAACCACATTAACTATTTTTTTTATAATGTCTCTCTCTTTCTCTCTTATATGCAGATTCTCCTGAACTTATGATGGAGTTTTGTCGGAATAAACCCATCATAAGTTCAAAATATTATGTCAAAATTACATTTAATAAACCTAACCTACAGAACATCATAGCTTATCCTAGCCTGCCTTAAATATGCTCAGAACAGTTACATTAGACTACAGTTGGGCAAAATCATCTAACACAAAGCCTATTTGATAATAAAGTGTTGAACATCTCATGTAATTTATTGAATACTGTACTGAAAATGAAAAACAGCATGGTAGTGCAGATACTTGAAGTATGGTTTCTACTGAATGTATGTCTCTTTCTGTCTCAGTTCAGTTTTTTGCTTCTGTAATAGAATACCACAGGCTGGGAAATTTATTTATTTTTTAAATAAATTTATTTCTTACAGTTATAGAGGCTGGGAAGTCCAAGAGCATGGCACTGGCGTCTGGCAAGGATCATACCATGGGGAAAGGGAAGAAGGTGGAAGTTAGTGCACAAGACGAGAGAAAATCAGGCCAAACTCATTTTTTTTAAAGTAAGTAACCCACTCCCACAATAACTAACCCGCTCTGACAATAATAGCATTAACCCATTCATGAGAGTGGAGCCCTATAATCTGGTCTCACCTCTTAATACTGTTAAGTTTCCACATGAGTTTTGAAGAGGATATTCAAACCATAGTACTTTCATATCACCATAAAGTCAAAAAATTGTAAGTCAGAGACCATTTTGTGTGTGTGTGTATGTGTGTGTAATCGGTTCTGTTTTTCTGGAGAATCTTAATACTGTAACTAATTCGTATTGCATGGCTTCCTATAGACTTGACCTCCTTGTTATGAAATATGCCTCTTCATCTCCTGCAATATCCTTTGCATTAAATATATATATATATATATATATATACACATAGCAATATTAATATAATTTCATCACTTTTCTTATGCTGTTTGCAGAATATATCTTTTTTCCATATTTACTTTCAACTTAACCATGTTTTTATATTTGAAATGCCTCTCTTATAGACTAAGTATAGTAATGTCTTACTTTTGTATTTTGTCTGATGATCTATGCCTTCTAATTAAAGTGTTTAGTCAATTTATATTTAATGCAACTCTTGATATAATTGGTTTTACTCAACCATCTTTACATTTGTTTTCCATTTGTCTCTCCTCTTTTTGGTTTCTCTTTTTTTCTTTTCTTTCTTCCCCACCCCCCCCTTGGGCTTCTTTTGAGTTAGCTGACTATTTCTTTTTCTGGCTTCAAATGTGTGCTTCTTTTTCTTTCTTTATTATTATTATTTTTTTAAATCTTGGTCAGGGAATAACAGTACACATCCTAAATTTATCAGTCTTTTTAAAAATATGATATCACTCCACACTTCTCACATATCACTTCGCACCTTATACTTTATAGTTTCCACATTAGTAATGTAATAAATATAATAATATAATTCCATATACATGCTGCATATTTTTGTGTTTTTTATATCTTTTATTTATATACACATAATAAGCTACATCTTGATACTATTATTTTTGCTTTAAACAGTCAGTTGTCACCAAAAAAATTACAGAAAAATATTATTATACATATATTTACCCTCTTATTTAACATTTCTGGTGGTCTTCATTCCTCCTGGTAGGTAAACATTTCCACCTTTTATCATTTTCCTTCAGTCTAAAAAAATCCTTTAGCCTTTATTTATTGCAGATTTGTTGGCTACAAATTCACTGAACTTTTTTTTTTTTAATCTAACACTGTTTTAATTTTATCTCAGTTTTTGCTGAGTATGCAATTGTAGATGGATATTTTTTTTTCCCACCTTAAATCTATTGTTTCCATCCTCTCCTGGTTCCCATTTATAAAAATTCAGCTATACCATTATTCCTATTATTGTTTGCCTGTATAAAATGTGTTATTAAACCTCTGGTTGATATCAGGGTTTCCCCTTTATTTTTGGTTTTACACTGATGATTTTAATTCTTTAAATTATTGTTTTAAACTTTAGTTTAACTCTAGTGTTTCTGGATTTGGTTCTCTTTGTATCTATCCTACTTGGAGTTTGCTCCACTTATTGGATCTTAAATTTGATGTCCTCATAAATTTGGGGAAAAAATTGCCATTATTTCTTCAAATACTTTTCTGCTCTTATTATCTTTTCTTTCTAGAAATTTAATTACTCAATATTTAAGCCATTTTGTTCATTGCACCAAAAGTTCCAGTAGCTCTATTTTTTCTCATCTTTTATTTTCCTGTTTTATGATTGCAATCGGGTGAGAATCATCTAATTTTGTTCTTTTCGTTTTAATTTAAAGATTGCTTTGACTACTTTAGCTCCATTGAATTTTCACATAAATTTCAGAGTCAATTTTTCAATGCTACAAAAATAATCTGATTCCAGTTGCATTGAATCAATAGCTGAATATATAATAATTACATTGTAAATTCCAAGATAATAGAATATGGGAGATAATTTCAAAAGAAGAATGTTAATAGATGTCAAAGTCATCAAAAACAAGGAAAGTCTGAAACTGCCAAAAGAAAGAAGAGACATGAAAACTAAATGTAATTTGGTAGCTTGGAACAGAAAGAGACTTTTGGTAAAACTAAGAAACTTTGAATAAACTACAAATGTTAATTAATAATAATGTATAAATATTGTTTTATTAATTGTAAGAAATATACCATACTACTTTAAGGTGTTAATGCTAGGATACACCGGGTGAGCGGGTATTTGGGAACTCCATTTTCTATCTTCTCAATTCTTCCATAAATCTATAACTTTCCTGAGAATAAGGTCTGTTAAAGTTTGTAAAAATAATCAATATAGTTCCCATTCTAAATAATTATAATTTAATCTTTAAATACACCATTTAGGATATCAAATTTTTAATTTCCAGAAAAATGTGTAACTAGAAATATACCAGACTTCTATATAGAAAATTTCAAAACATTTTAAAAACAAATTAAGTAATATGTAAATAACTGGAGATATATAACATGTTCCAGTATCAGCAAACTCAATGTTGTAAAAAATGGCAACTCTCCCCAAATTGATCTGTAGAGTGAATATAATTCATATCCATATTTCAGCAGATAATTTTGTAGAAATTAAAAATATATATTTCTAAAATTCATGTGGAAAGGCAAAGAGCCAGGATTAGAGCCAAACAATTCTGGAAAATAAATAAAATTTGGAGGAATTATGCTACCTGTTAGCAAAAGTTATTATAATTCTAAAATTATTTTAAAAGAATATACATAGTTTGAGAATTAGCAATGGAACATAATAGTCTAGAATCAGATCCACACACTTTGATTTATTACAAAAGTGATGATGCAACTCAGTTGAAAAAGGGCATTTCGCATAATCAGTGGTGCTGAGTCACTTTGATATTCATATGAAAAGAAAACCAAAAAAAAAAAAAAACTGGCTCATACCTGACACTATACAAAAATTCAAATCTATATGTAATGTGAAAGGTAAAGTAATAAAGTTCCTATAAGACAACAACATAGGAGAGTAATTTAGTGACCTTTGGATATGGAAGGAGTTCTTAAATAGAATAGAAAAATCACTGATTTTATAGGAGAAGATTGAAAAACTAGACTGTATAAAATTAAGAACATTGGTGTACATCAATAAATGTCATTAAGAGAACAAAAACAAAAGCCAATTAGATAGGAGAAGATATTTGTAAGACATATGTATGATAAAAAGTCTGATCTGGAATATATAGACAGGGCTTACAAACTGATAAGTAAAAGACAAGCAACTCAACAGAAAAGTTGACTTAAAAACTTGAAGGTTCTTCAAAAAGAAGCAATAAGCATTGAAAAGGCATTTGTTAAATGATTCATCAGAGCTGTGCAAATTCAAACCAAGTGAGATGTTACTACTCACCACCAGAATGGGTAACATAAAACGTCTAACTATAGCAAGTATTGTTAAGGATGTGAAATAATTGTAGAAATTCTGGAAAGCTGTTTGGCAGTATCTACATAGACATAAACTATGACCCAACATTTCCACCTCTAGATATATATCCAACAGAAATGCGTATCAATGAGGAGCCAAGGTCAAATGCAGGAATATCCATAGAAAAATTTTATTTCTAACATTGAGAAAAGGGAATTTCCATTGAAAGTATAATGGAAAAAAATCACAGTATATTATTCATCAAAAGGAATATTATATACCAATGAAAATGAATAAACTACATATATGTACAATAGCATAACTTTAAACCTCAACATAATACTGGATTAAGGAAGCCAGACACAAAAGAGTAAATACCCTAAAATTTCATCAATAGATCTTGCAAAAATAGATAAAACTAGTTTGTGTTGCTAGAAGTGAAGGTGGTGGTTATTCTTAAAGAGGAGGCAAAAGAGTGATTGAGAGGTGGTACAAGGGGGATTTCTGGGGCTGGTGACAGTGTCATTCAATTTCCTGATCTGTGTTGTGGTTACATGCATGTGTTTATTGTTTGAAAATTCATGAAGCTTGCACTTATAATTTATGCACTTTTTGTATATATGATATAATATAGTAGGAAAAATTACCAATGCTAGAAGGAAAGACAAAACCTAAGGAATATAGAGGCAGAAAATGATAAACAATATGAACAAAAATTTATGTGAGAAAAAACAGTAAATGAAAAAGATCAAAAAGATCAATAAACCAAAAGCCTCATAGGGGGGAGGGCAGAAAACTAAAAAGGTACACCTGTAGCAAATCTACTTAAGAAATCAATAAATAAAGGGAAATAATTTTTTAAAAGATAATAACCTTTACTACTATTTTAAATTACATTACATAATTATGTTTATTTATATAATAAATAATAAATATGTAAAAAATAATAATTTTTTAAAATAAATAATTTTTGCTCCAGAATTAAAGAGAAATTTTAAAAAGAATACGTTCTTAGTCCTTAGTGTTACAGCAGTGTTTGTTTGAGACATCAATTTTCAAGTGCTTTTAAGCCATAGCTAAGGTTTATTTTCATCTTTCTTTTCATTAATCTAAAAGGCAATCGTCTATTGTTTGTGACTCAACATTCTGGATTTGCATAACAGAAAACACACAATTTGTTTCAGAATCTCAGAGAAATATTTCAACACATTTGTCTTTTTCAGCATCATTACCAGTTATAACACTGACATTATGAAAAACTACTAGTTCTAAAATAGTCACAGATATTTAATTTAACTTGCAATACATTTACTTCTACTCAACAGTAGCAAAATATTTAGCTCCTGGTTTTCATTTGCAATTTATTAATTCCGTCAGCATGTACTGAGCTTCCAGTAAGTGCTGGCCACAGGGTGAGACCTTGTGATGCTGCAGAGCATGAGACATGGCTCCCTCTCTACGGGAGCTCTAATTCCGTGGGCCAACACATAGACATACATAAACAATTATATTACAGAGGACTGGGTGCCACAATAGAAATATGTCTGGCATCATATGGCGGCTCACAGGAAACAATAATAAAGCTTGCTTAGAGAACAGAAGAAGATTCAAGGAAGAATTCAAACAGCATGAGCCTTGAAGTATACCTGGGATTTGTCTGATAACAAACAGGGATAAGCTGAAAATACTGCAGAAGAATCATTAGCATGCAGTCTTGGGAAGGTATATGGAGAATAGGACAGCTCAGAGATAATTATGGGAGTGTTTAAAGGACCTCATTGGTGAAGGACTTGGCAGGCCAGGCTAAGACGGTCAACTGTAGCCTCAAGCAGAGGTGAGCCCTACATGCTCCTAGATAGATGGATGGGAAGGTCCCATGTGATTTTGAAAGATAACATTGTGTTCACTTGGCTCTGCAGGCCCTTTGAGTGACTGACCATCACTAGCCTACACCTTGAATGTTCTTTCTCATCCTTGTGCCTTAGAAAGTGCAGTGCACTATGCTTGGTCTGCTTCTAAAACATTGTCTGCCTGCTTGCATCAAAGTCACTCGTCCTGGGAACTAGTCCTGAGCCTCCTGGCATAGTTAGTTTCTCCCTCCACAGTATTTGTGTGTTGCCCTGTACATATGCTACTACGAGACTCACTCTACTGAATTATAATTATGTTTCCAGATAGGTCGGCTTCACTGGGCTCTGGGGGTCTCTGATGATGGTAGGCTCTGCCGTCTTACTTGTAGCCTTTGTGCCCTGAAGAACTCTAAACACAGAAATGGGTGTTTAATCAATGTTTATTAAATGAACCTTTCAATCACACAGTTAATTGTGTTTGAGCATATGCCTATCAAATAACCATACGATCCAGAAGAATTTTTGTACTGTGAAATATCATTCAACAGAGTATTTTTTATTGATTATTTTGAATTTTTAAAATCAGTGTCTGCCTATAATGCAGGAAATTCATAAATGCTTTGAAAAGAAATTCTAGAAAAGATTCTGACATTTACTGGACACTTACTAAAAGCTAGCACTATACTAAGAATATTGTATGTGTGAGCCCTGGTTAATTTCATGTATCAACTTGGCTAGGCTACGGAACACAGTTGTTTGGTTAAACACCAGTCTAGATGTTGCTGTGAAGCTACTTTTTAGATGTAATTAGCATTTAAATCAGTAGACCTCAAGTAAAGCAGATTACCCTCCATAATGTGGGGGAATCTCACCCACGCAGTTGAAGACATTAGGTAGAGGACTGAGGTCCCTCAAAAAGGAAGGAACTCTGCCTCCAGACTTCCTTCAGACTCAAGACTGTGACATCAAAGCATCAACTCTTGCCAGAATTTTCAGCCTAATGTCCTGCCCCGCCAATTTTGGACTTGCCAGCATTCACAATCACGTGAGCCAATTCTTATAATCAGTCTCTCGCTCTCTCTCTCTCTCTCTCTCTCTTAGTCAGGTGACATAAGATGACATCATTTATGCATCACAACCAGCTTATGAGGTCAGTGTTGTTCCATTTTTCATGCAAAATTACTGATGCTCAGTAAGTTTGTGTCTTGCATAGTAGATGCAGCAGACATTACTACCGTTTTACCAATATCCATTTTCCTAGGTGACTAACTGTTCAGGTTTGCATGAGACTGTCTGGTTTTAGGATGTGGGTAACCTTCAGTTCCAGGTAGAACAGGTCATTTGATTACCTGTACCTCCTCCTTGTCTGGTCATCTAGGGGATCTGTACTTCCTTCCCCTTGGCAGGGCTGTGTGACTTGCTTTGGTTAAGGCAATGTGAACAGAAGTGGGCCGTGAGAGCTTCTGGGTGGAAGCATTTAACTGTCCGTAGTAACTCTGCAGCTTCCTCCTGTACCTGATGGTGATGGCGGATGGCTGTGCTGAGATGAGCTGCAATGCTGAACCATCAGGGAGGACACTTGCCCCAGAACACCACCCGGACCACTAGACAGCATTGTATTAAGCCACTCTGATTTTGGTGGTTTCCGACTGC
Organism: Galeopterus variegatus; assembly: GCF_000696425.1. Taxonomy (NCBI): domain Eukaryota; kingdom Metazoa; phylum Chordata; class Mammalia; order Dermoptera; family Cynocephalidae; genus Galeopterus; species Galeopterus variegatus. The sequence continues at coordinate 26,497 of NW_007736781.1, forward strand.
AGACTGTCCTATCCCGTCTTGTATAGTGCAGTGGGAGTCTGTGTAATTTTTCCATGGATACCTACCTTATAATCAAGGTAAATTATTGCTATTTCAGGTAAATTTGTTGAGGGAGGAAATGTGTATATTTTTATATACAAAGAGAAAGGAGCCAGGGAGAAACACAGACCAAAGATGCCAGAGAAAGGAAGTCTGGGAGGGCACATGTGGTAAGAGGGTGTAGTCAGGGAAGGAAGCCTAGGGAAATCATGGACTTAAACCAGCAACAGAGGCTGACAGCTCTTTCTCTGAGGATTTGGGGAACAGTTGGGAGACAGGCCCTCTAAGGACGGGAGAGGAGAACTTGCCATAGATGCTATTGTACTCAAAATAGTACTGGACAAGGAATACATGGTTAAACCCTTGAATAATTCCTTCCTGTCTCAAAGCCTCAAGTGACCCACCTAGGAAGTAAAGGTGCTGGCCACATACTTACTGTGATTCCTTCCAGCTCCCATGCTTTATAACTGTGAAAATTTTCATCAGCATCATCCCAGATACAACCCCTAGATTTCATTTATCACCAGAAGGCAAAGGAGAAAGTCTAAGACAAACTCTAAGAGCAACTGCAATAAAGAAGACACTAACAAGTCTGTTAGGGCTTTTTAATCAGCAGAATCCATTATGGTAAATGTGAATGGTTTTGTAGAGTTTCTAATTTCCTGCTTATCTCATTAATTATATTTGTATCATAAGTGACTTGACTTTTACTTTGTCGACAAGAATAGACAAGGGTAATTAAATAAATATAGACCGTAAATGTTCTTTACTGCAAGTGAGCCAGACACGAGGCAAAACCATGTGAAGACACCCAACCCCAGCCACAGCTCCTTCCGCGTGGAGTTTTTCACACTAAAGTCAGGGAATAAATAGTCCATGCCTTGCACAGGTACCCTCACCCTAATCTGAGAGCCACCACCTACATGCAGGTGTTGGTGATACCTTTTTGCCAGGATCAGGTAGACTTGAGTTTCTTCTGTTGTCAAGTGTGTGCATTTTAACACCTTTTTAATTGAACAACTTTCTAAAAATGCAGTTGAAGTTTTCACATTATATGCTTCAATGTTCAGACACAAAGATTTATTTGTGTTGAATTCCTAAATGTTAGAATTGGAAGAGTTCTTTATAAATGAGTCAATAGACTCAGAAAGTGGAACTAATTTATCTAAAGTCAAATAACTATTTATTTGCTACCACTTGATGCATGCACAGTTCTGCGCTAGCAGCTGGGGATGGAAGAGCATGTGGTATGTTCCCTACCCCTGTGAGGCTAGTGCTGTATCTTAACTATGAACTGGTTCTTTAGGCCAGGGAAGTGAAACCGAATTCTGCCTGAAATATGTAGCAAAGGTAGTCAAAAAGGAAATTCGGAGGATGAAAAAGAATTCTGCGCTACAAGCAGAGAGAGGGCACGTGCCAAGGCCTATGAATAGAAAAAGCATGATATTCTTAGGAGGCAGAGAGTTTTTCGTGTGGTCAAGAACCTTAACTAAACATTCTAATAACCTGGGGAACTCTGAAACATAGCGATGCTCAGCCTTATCACCAAAATTTCTGCCTTTACTGAAGGTAAGTTGAAATTCAAACTTCCTCACACTTCTCAACAGTTAGTATTGCATTTATCAATTCCTTTTAAAGTGGGGAAGAACTGCCTCCCCAACCCCCCCAAAAAGTCCCCCATACAAAGGAAACCTTAAAGGCCTTTTACCCTGATCCCATGATTTCACAAAGAAAATGAGAACTAAAGATAATTTATCCGCTCATACATATACTGAAAATTTCAATCAAGTTTGGCCAGCTCTCAAAAACTCTTTTTATACCCTCTTCTTTCAGGACAGATTGCACAAACTTGGGACCCATAAACACTTGCTGATTGGCAATATTTATTTTAGAGCACGAGCATATGGACTCTGATAACCTCCCACTCTTAGCCAGTATCTGTGTTAACCAAACTTGGCTTGGTCTTGGCTCAACCAGCCTTCCCTCAGAAAACCAGACTTCCCTGTTTCAACTTTGCATTAATCAGCTTCGGTGCCATAACAGAATATTACAGACTGGGTGGCTTAAATAATGGAAATCCATTTTCTCACAGTTGTGGAGGCTGGAAGTTTGAGATCAAGGTGCCAGCAGGGTGAGGACTCTCTTCCTGGTTTGTGTACGGCCTCCTTCCTTCTGTGCCCTCACATGGCCTTTCCTTGGTGCATGCGTGTGGAAAGAGAATTGGTGAGCTCTCTGGTGTCTCTTCTAATAAGGACACTAATTCTATTGGACCAGGGCTCAACCCTTATGACTTCATTTAACATTAATTACTTCCCTAGAGGGCCCATCTCCAAATACAGCCACACTGGGGATTAGGGCTTCAATATATGAATTTGGGGGTGGGGGGGTCACAAACATTCACTCCAAAATAGACTGTATAAAATATTTGTGAAACTTGTGTTTTTCATTGTGTATACACGCAAATCTCTAAGCACAGGATTTTAAAAGGAGGTGGATTAACCCTGTTTTGATTATTGAGTTTGTAAGTTTCCATTTGTATATGAATGACTTATACTTGGTGGATTAGGATGTATTTTGTCTGAACACACCTTGAAAGTTGTGCTTGTGCCTGACCGGCAGGTGGTAAAATATGAACTAGGTTCTATGCACAGATCCATCTGGCTTTTCTTTCCTGTAGATATGAAGTTTTAAAATAAGACTTGAGTTATAATTGCCCTAACTGTTTAAAAAATTAAAGACTCATAGCTGGCAACACAAAATAGAGAAAGCATTTGGGCTTTGGAATAGACAAAACAGGTTTAAGTCCTGGTTCTCTCCCACACTCTGAAAGAATGTGGAAGTTGCATAATTCCACTCTGAGCATGTTTCCTTATGTGCAAACTGAAGAAATAATATTAATTTCACAAGTACTATGAGGATAAAATGCAATAATTAAATCCTGCTGAATACCTAACCAGTATCAATTTTTAAACTACTTAACAACTACTAAGATATAGGCACTTCCCAATCAGAAAAGATGCTGCCCATTACAAAACAAAAATGAAACAAACAAACAAACAAAAATTTTAGGTAATTTCAGATAAGTGCATCACTGGCCTGCATGAGCATAGGTATAGGTGCTGCAAACACAGAAATCAATGGGACAAGGTCCATACCTTGAGAGACTCAAAGCACTCGGAAGGAACATTAGGCACATATTAGAATAACTGCCCTATCCTGTTGTCAGCAATATGAGAGTCCTGTGGTCTGGATGTTAGTGTCTCTCCCAAATTCATATGTTGAATCCTGACCCCCAAGGTGGTGGTATTTGGAGATGGGGCCTCTGGGAGGTGATTAGGTCATGAGGGTGGAGCCCTCCCAAATGGAATTAGTGCCCTTATAAACGAAGCCCCTGTGAGCAGTCTTGCCCCTTCCACCACTGGAAGTTGGACATCCAGCCTCCAGAACTGTGAGAAATAAATTTCTGTTGTTTATAAGCTATCCAGTTCATGGCATTTTTGTTATAGTGGCTTGAATATGTTAAGATAGCTAGACACTGTACCACAGGTGACAGTGACTAGTACAGAGCCTGGGACATACTAGCCTTTTCCTTCACCATGACCTCCATAGGGAAACTGATGATTTTCATTGTGACATCAAGTATCCCTTTAACATAAATGGGAAGGAGAGAGAAAAATCACAGGAAGATGGTAAATACTCACTTAGATTAGATATAAGTGGAAACCAATGTTTAAAAAATCTAACTTATTCAGGTCTTTATCCTGTGCCCTATTGCGTTGATCTAGTGTGTGACTCTCCAGACACCAGTAATTTGTCAATGTTACCCAAGCAAGCAAATAATCTCAATAATCTAAAAATAGTAATTACCTTTGATTTCCAGTGAACCAGGCATTGCACTATCCATTTTATGTATGTCATCTCATTTGATCCTCTTTGAACCTACTAAGGAGGCAATATTAGCTTTATTTTATCAGGGTGAAAACTGAAGGTTGGAGAGGTGAAGTGAATGGCAAGGTCACTTGACAGTAGTTCATTCATTGCTTGGGCATGGTTCCGGGTCGCCATCCTGGATAGATCAAATGACTTCCTAGAGGCTGCAGGGCCACCTAATCCCTTGCCTTTTTCTCATTTCATGTGGACTTATGAAAACAAAAGACAACAGCTCTAACCAAAAGGGGCACATCCTAAGACAGTGGAACCCCGACCTTAAAAAGAAACAATGGCGTACTTCGAAAAAAATTTAAGGAAACAAATATTTTGCAGTATCAGAAATATGATTACTGAATAATCTCTCTCAATTTGTTAATAACCAGAGAGAGAGAGAAAGAGAGAGAAGATGTCTGTTAAGTGAAGGGAGATTTTGGTGTTATCCTTGTATGTACAGTGACTTTTGCAGTCTGCACTAGCAAAAAAATAATAAATGATCTGAAATGCTACCAACTTGGATTCATTGGGCACAGATGTATGCCTTTAAGTGAAAGTGTTACTTACAGAAAAGAAGAAGGCAGTCCTTATGACTGCATGCTTACCCTCCAAAATAGGTCTGAAGGTTCTTTACACCATGGTCTGAGGCAGAATACACACACTTTACCTACTAGGCAGCAGCACAAGAGTACTGTCCCATAAAGACTGGCCAAAGAGGGGGTGATCATCAGTCCAGGTGGTTAACAAAGTGTCTATGGGGCTCAGTCTTTGACCCCCCTTTTCTGGACCTCAATACCAATTTTCGTTTTTTAACCTATCCCCCTTTGCCATGAATCAAACCTGCCTTTGTCTGGCTCAGTCAAAGAGACCTTCAAATTTTCTAGTCTCACTTCGAAGTTTTGGGGTGCATTGGCTTTCTGACACTGGGAGCATCCTGTGATCTACCAAGTTCTTGCTGCTAGAACTCCTGGCCCCTGGGACATTTGGGATGTGTGACTAAGTCATCCCAATGGGGCTGTCTACTCCTTGTTCCTGCCTGGTCCCCACAGATAGATGGTTACATTTATTATTATCTGCAATGAAATCAAGGAGTGGGGATGCACTGATATTGCATTCCAGGGTTCACAACAGAGGCCAACTATTAACTCTAATTCGGTAAGTAAAACCAAGATTCAGAGGCCAAGGCAAAGTTCATTGCTATGTGTCAGGACAGAAGACACAAAGAGCCAAGTTGAGATAGAGTGGGCCTGGTTAACAGCAGCTAAAACAAATGGGGACTAGAAAAAAATGTGGGGGAGAATCCACCCAAATTCCAGCGTGGCTGAAGGTGTAGTCTTGCTGTCTGAGACCACTTGCTGCAAAGGGCCAGAGTCATGTTTTCCAGCTCATGCTGTGGGCTTTGTCAAACCTGCTGCCTATTAGCCGATAGCAAGAAGGAAACCAGCACAACCATGCAATCCTATTCCCAGCCAACTCCTCCCTTCATTAAATGATGAAATGATGGCAACATTCTGGCTTGTGGCCAGATCATACAATATAAAATAGGGATTAACTAATAATAGGGATTAACTAACACTCCTGAGCACTTACATTCACACATGTTGTTTTATACAATGCCCACTCTCAAAAGCACTATGAAGCTGTGTATAGTAAATATACCAGCTACAATAAGTCTATTAAAATGAGATGAAAATATACATTAGCAAGGAATGGACTAACATTAGAATCAGAGGCCAATAGAAGGTAAGTTTCAGACCTGAGCTTTCCAGCAGCATCTGCAGAAAGGCTGTTAGGCATAAGCATTGATTAAAGGGGAACATATCATTATGTCTGGCCAAAGGAAATCGCTTGGATGGAAAATAACACTACATGCCAGAGACAGATTACTTTATGCAATCATCTCATCAGACCCATATTTTTAAAATGACAAAGGCCAAGAATTTACCCTAAGTCAGAGCATCAGGGAAGGAAGAGCTAGATGTGAGGAGCAAGCATCCCAGCCCTAATGTCTGTCGGCTTTGCACTAAACAGAGGCTTCTTCTCCATAGAGACGTAATCGGGTGCTGACACAAAGACCAGCTCAAAAGGCTAATTCAGTTACCCTAATTTTTTAATTTCATTGACTTTCAAAAGTCCATTTGTTAATTAACTTAACATATTCACTCAGTTCCTGTCATGTGTACAAGGAGTACACAGATGATGAGACAGATTTGCCCTCTGTCCTCAAGGGACTTACTAAACTAATGGACAGAGAGACACAATGAATAAACTACAGAGCAGGTACCCAGTTGATGGAGGTGAGGACGAGGAGGACGAGGATAGTGACGATGATGTCACAAAGAGGCAGAAAGAAGGAAGGGAAAGAGGAAAAGAAGGGAGAAGTTTAGGGGAGATGGAAGATGAAAGAGAGAGGGGGTATGGAAAAAAGGAGAAAGAAAAAACATCTGGTTGTGTTTAGACATCAATCTGGCACTGTTACATCCTGGCATGCCTCCTGAGTTCCAGGGCCACCATTCTCTTAAGTTTTCATTTTGGCTTCAGCAACAATGATACAGGCTCAAGGAGCTTCAGGTGGAGTAAAACGTTTAAGTGTATCATCCCTGCTTTGCTTGGTCCTTGCAAGAAGCTATCAGGAATCCTCTCATGTGCACTGGTCTTGAGGACGGAGGCAGTGCAGTGGCTGAAGCAGAGACTGGAGCAGATGGGAATGGGTTTCCGATGAGGGTAAGCTGTCATCGCACTTCTCAGGGCTGCTGCTGAGGTCTGGGACACCTGTCCCTCGTGGGGGGTGGTGGAAGGCAGGGGCAAGTGAACAAACATGACTCGAAGAAGACCCAATTTCTTCTGGTGCCCCTGTGGCTGCTTCCATCACAGTGAAGGGGATGGATAACCAAGATTCACTTGCCACTGGAGAAAGTGCACGCAGAATGGTCAACATGCTTGTTTGCTTTTAATAATGGATTAGACACCACGTGAAGAATGCAAAGCTGCCGAAGCTCCAGAGAAACTGCTCCAGCAGTTTCCATTCTACCTGCTGTGAATTTCAAGTGTCCCGTCTTAGCAACCTCTTTTGTAAAGAGCCCAAAAGCAAGTTGGAGTGACCCTACCACAGACCACCACCTGCCCCAGGTAAAATGGTACCTAACTGAATCTGAAGTTGACAAAGCAACCTTTCAATTCCTGGCCCACTTTGTACTGGTTGTGTGACCTTGTGAGAATTTCTTGACCTCTCTGACCCTAAGATAAGTCCAAAATCAATAGCAGAAAGAAATTAAAGAAGTGGATGGCAAAGTAATAATAACATCCAATTAACTGCCTGTCACTTGGCCTCCTGCTTCCATTTATCAGTTATAACTATTTCCACACCTGCAAGTAGATATCTTTAGCTTTGTTTGAAGATAAAGAAGACTGAGATTGAAACAGGGTCAAGCAGTTGCCCAGGGTTAGAGAGTGAGTAAGTGGCATGACCAGGACTTGAACCCTAGTCAAAAATCTGTTTCCTCTGCTTCAGCTGCCATTATTTCATGCTGCCTCCCAATGGGACTTGGGGACTGATTGGATGTGACTGAGGGGGTGAGACTGAGAAGCCCAGGATACCTCTCTGGGTTCTGATGTTGATGTGGCAATTCTCTGAGAAGACTGGAGGGGAAAATGCAAAGTCCACGTGGGCCCCCACAGTGCATTTTGGTGTCAGAAGGACAGCCATGTCCTTGTCCTATGGTCTTGACGTGGCCACCTCCTGCTCCTTCCTCAACTGAACGCAACCTGGTTTGTGCCCTAATTGTACTAATGAAAGTACTCCTGGACTCCCTAATTATTAAAATGCACCACTTCCCTTTCAGTTGCCTGAACCACGCTTTCCTGTTTCTCTCTCTCTGATTGGTCTCAGACTTTATTGCCTATAGCTCATCACCTGGTTGCTTCTGGTTTGATGTCTGGGTTTTGTCCTAAGTCCTCTCCTCTCCTCTTTTCCACTTTCCTGTCCTCCTCTTTCTTCTGTTCTCTTCTCCCTCCCTACATGCCCTTACTGAGTGATTTCATGTACTCCTATTAAGTTAATTATTATCAAATTATATGCTGATAGATCCAAAATTATGACTTCGGTTCAGATCATTCTTCTGAGATGAGCCTCATATATACAAGTCCTTCCTGGACATTTCCAGGTGGATGCCCACAAACATCTAAAACTGCAAAGATGAAAAACTTATATTAAACATTCCTCATGGCCATTGTCCAATTTGATTTCCTATAGCCTCAGTGGATCTTCTAAAAGGTAAATCTGACCATGCTCTGTCCCAAGTCCCAGACCAACCACTGAGACAGAGTCAGTCCCTTTGATCTGGACCATGGACAGTGGATGAGCCATGTAACTTATCACATCCTGGCTCACACTTTTCACTCTGGCCACCTTGCACATTCAGGCCATGCATGTACACCCCTTGCCCTTTCACCTGTGCTGAAACCATTCGTGTCCCCATCTCCATCTAGCTAACTAGGTTCAGGTCTCAGTTTAGAGGTCATTTCCTCATGGAAGCTTTCTCCTTCTTCCCCCACCTTCCCTGAGGTCAGGGCCCTATATGAGGGTACTTCAAAAAGTTCACAGAAAAATAGAATTAAAAGATAATGCAAATCTTTTCATGAAGTACCCTCATACGTGCTTTCATCATAATCACAACCCTTTACCCACCATGGTTGTCTATTATTTTCCAACCAGGTGACTGTAACCTCTTTCATAGTAGATAGTCAACCAGCCAAATGTCTAACATAAAGTAAGGGTCAACATCACTCAAAAACTTTTTTAATCATGAAAACATACATGATTTATAGGTAAATGGATTTAAATAACTAACAGTTGGAAAAGGGTTCTGAATTAGAAACACACATCTTGGAAAGAAGCAGCTGAAATCATTCAGGGAATCAGTGCAAGGAGAACAAAGTCCTGAGGGTCCCTTGGAGAAGACTGAGTTGTGGTTGCCAAGGCAGTAGGAGTGAAATGCAGAGCATGTGCATGTTAGAAGCCAAGGGAAGTGAAAGGTTTGTGGTAGAGGGGTGGGCGACAGCATTGGAAGCCCTAGGAAGGGCACAGAAGCATGTCCTTTAGATTTAGCAGTGGAAAAGTCACTGCTGCTTCAGGGCAGGAGCTTTTAAAGTCAGCTCTTTCCCTGAGTCATGCCAGGCATCTTCCTGCCTCCAAATCTTTGCACATTCCATTCCCTTACACCTAGAATGCCTCTCTGTCTCCATTTCTTCTCCTGGCAAACTTACACTCATCTTTCAACGCTTGCTTATTCAGTCAACAAATGTCTATTAAATGTCTACCCTGTGAAGGGCATTGCTTTGGAATCTCTCAAATGTCATTTCCTCCATGGAATCTTTGCCAATTTCACAAAGATGTAAAGGCTTCCTTCTCTGCACAACCATAGCCCCCTGCACACCTCCCATCACAACCACTAACTCCCAACCCACTGAACTGTGTGCAGACGCTTACTCACTGTCTCTAGAACAAATTCTTCAAAGCAGAAAATTAGTTTTATTCATCTTTGTATATATATTACTATGTTGTATGTTAAATCCATTTAACTATTGACTCTTTATCTTTTTATTGTTGAACTTTTTGTTTGTGTTTGACCTCTGCAGGACAGGCATTGACATTACAATGATAGTCCCTGGTCCCTGTTACAGAAAAAGCTGTATGTACTCTGGTAGGGGTAAATATAGAATGTGTGTTGGAAGTATCATTGAATTAATTTGAATAAAGGAATAAATGTGTGTATGCATTTATAAGGCAAGGTACTTTTCTCCATCAATCTCCAATTATTTTCTGTTACAAGAAGAAAGGCCAGTTAGCCTCTTTCATGACAAGAATAGTGGTCCCACTTTATACTAATCAATTAACTGTTTATAAGTAAGGCATACCTTTTTTCACAAAGGTCTGCAGTAATTCTGCCCAATCTCTACCATGATCACAACTTTACCTGTTCCAACATCTACCCAATCAGCACATCTTAAAATTTAGGGAAATTGTAAATAATGGGGTAGAGCCACTCACTGGAGGTATGAAATAACTGCCAGATTGCTCTTTAATTTTTAAATTGCTTTGACAGGAGCAGGAACCATGAAAAAGACAAGCTCAGTATTTGTCAAACCACAAGTGCACTGCAAGAAGATTTCCAAGAGGATTTTATGTGTGGCATGCTACAGTCTGGCAGCTGAAAAACCGTCACAAGCGTACCTGGTATTAAGGGAAATTATTAAAACTCTGTGATTTCGAATGGATGGTTTGCTCCCTTTTTCTCCTCCCATTGCAGATTCTGCTGACCAATAATTTGAGTCCATCCATTATCCCCTGTATCAGGATAAGCCTTCCTATGAGAAATCTGAACAGTTCCAAGAATGGAATCTCAGTTCTTGCTCCCTTCCTGCCTGCTTGCTTTCCACATTTATTACTTTATAAAAATACCTACCATAAGGTATTCTCTACGATAAATTAAGTGAACACAGAGGCAAATGTGATCTAGTCTCTGACCTCAAGCATTTCATAGTCTAGTTGAGAATCACAGTGGTAAGATTTCCCCACTCTCTCCTCTGTGCTCCTATGGCAGCCCCTACGTGATTGCATTATAACAAGTATCACCCTGCATCATAGTTATTTCTGTATGATCTTTATTCACCTAACACCTTTCTTCTACCTTTTTCTTCTGTTTTCAGACCCTACCATTCTGATTGCAAAGATGAGTTTGTGACTAAGCCCTAGACAATCACAGCAAAGCATCCCTTGGGTCACACAATTGATTCCAGAATGTCCACATAACTCAAACTGTACAAACTGGAAGCCCACTCTGGGAATTTTCTGCTGGAACTAATAAGAGAGAAGGGTTCAACACCCCCCAACATGAAGTAAGCTAGAGGATAAGAGACAGAAATATCCAGTAACATCGTCACTTGTTTCTGTTCCTAATGTACTTGTATTTCTCTGTTCAATATTTTTTAAATAAGAGCTGGTTGGTTTGTTGCTTAAGTTAGATCAAGTTGAGGTTTTGACATTTTAAACCAAAGAAGCTTGACTAATAATGTGAATTGGGGGTGAATGTTTTGAGAGCTGAAATGTGGAACTGGCTTTGTCAAGATGGGACAGGGGGATTTCTCCCACCATCCTCAGCCAGAATTTTTAAGATATTTTGTTGCAAGGTAGTACATCTGGTTGCAGATGTCTTGGTAGTATCTTGAGACTTCAACATTGTGCTCAACCAAACCAGGACATTAGTGATTTGGTAAGAAAATGGAAGGATATTGGATTGTAGGCTTTGTTCTTTAGACTTTAGTAAGCTTCTACAACAAGGAGACAAAGTGAAATGGTGTATTTGCAAACAAAAAGGAAACTGCATGCACCTTTAAATAAGAAATCCTTCCTAGATGGCCTCAGCAATGCTAAACTGTAATGGTCAGGCAAAAGAGTGCTCTGCAGAATTGAAAAACTAAGCTTCCTACTTTCTGATAAAGTTAGTAGGAGTAAAGACAGGGCAGTGAGAAATGTGGAAGAAGATAGCGTTCTCTCCAGCCAAACGAGATAGCCATTCCCTACAGCCTAAGCATCTTGGACAGAGTTGTAGAGAGGGAAGAGGATCATCCCTGACTTATTATCCTATTCTGTCTTTCAGGAGCCAGTACAGAAGCCATTAATCTGAGTCCAAGGAGGATGGTCAGAATGTCAGGCCTATTGATATGCAATCAAATGGGTAGGGGCCTGACACAATGATAATGACCAGAAATAGTTTTGGCATCAGTCCTGCAGTCTTTAGAAAATAAAACTGCCAGGGAGGTGACTGAGATTTTAAAGAACATTTATGGCTAGAGAAACATCAAACATCATAAAAAGAGGTCTGGATTGCACATTCCATAATAGCGGTCCCCAGGCTCATTCAAGCATATTAAGTAAAGGTTCAGCCACAAAATAAGATTTCTTCTCCTCACTGCACTGCACCTTTTAGAAATGGCCCAGGATGATACAGGATGATACCAGGTAAGGGAATTTACCCAGCAGGTAGATTCTGTGGCAATTGTATTGGCTGAACAAGGAACTCAGTCTGTTGCTAATAAGCAAGACACAAATGAGTGAACATACCTTTCCCTATCCACGGAAGCACTGTGCATCTGACCAGGGCCCTCTGTAGATCTCTGCCTCCTGCTCCCTTTTCTCCACGGGATATTCATGTTGATCAATATTGTACCTCAGGGCGGTTTATCATAAGAAGTGGGTAGTTATACTTATCATTAGCCCAAAGATTACAAAATCATCCTAAGCCCCAACTATACCTTAAGAAAAGGAAGGCATAACACTTAAAATTCCTGGATTTGGGGATGAAAGTAACATCTGGATATGATTTTGGAAGCAGTAATTTTGTCTATATGTAGGGTAACTACATTATATTAGGTGGGAGTATTTTTGGAGTTTTATGCATACTAAAATGTTTTTGTAAATATGCTGAAAAATTAAACACTGGTTTGTACACAGTACATGAGTCCCCTTTCTTCTGGTAATTGGAAATGACCTCCTTTGGTCACCACAGATATGGTAAAATCCAAGTCTAGACCTTTCAAATTATTCTATACCCTGGGATTGTCTCAGGACCAATATCTGTCTTTATTCAGGATTTTTCCTGCTAAAACCATTGAGGAGGGGTCTCTTCTATTCTCAAGTGTCTTGGAGCTAGGTGAATTCCTAGACCATTAGGTAGCCAATTTACTTTTTAGGGGAAGACAGAATTGAAGAAGAAGAGGATATAAGGTGAGTGTAACATAGAGTTACCAATTTTGACCTGTGATGTCTCCAAGATTTTATTGGTTCTTATGGCTCACCCTATAACGATGTGAACCAAGCCAGTACCTTTTCTGTTAATCCCTTTTTCATTAAGCTGTTAAAAATGGGTTTCTGTCACATCCGTGTAAGAGTCCTGAAAGGTACCCTCATCTTTCCCATGATGTCATTGAACATTAGTGTAATGTAATGAAGTTTTTAACTGTTAGGAAATTTTAATACAAATTAATAACTCATTGAATACTGTTAATTAAGAGGGGCTCACTATAAAGGGAAGAATTTATATAAATCATTATTAACAGTTTTTCAGTTTAAACTTTTATTATCCTCACAAACAGTATAACTCGATCACGTATTATATATGTTCACTCAATAAATACTCTCTCGCTAAAAGGCAGTGGAGCAAAGTAGTGAAGATCCTGAGCTTCATGGTAGACGAGGCCCAGGATGGACACCTGCTCCATCATCTGCTAATGCTGTGGCTCTGAACATCTTAATTACCTCTCCCCAACCTAATTTTCCTCATATTTAAAATTAGCGTGACACTATGAAATGCTGTAAGGATTAGCTGAGTAACATAAGCAATGCTCTTAGTATTCCTATAGCACATAGTTCATGATCGGTAAATGCTCCTTTCATCGATACTCTCAGCCATTTATTCACATGTTATTAACATGATGAGAGATTCCCATGTGTACCAGCAGTCACACAGAGTTGGAAACATTTGTTCCCACAATGCACTCTGGTCATTATTCTAAATTTTATAATTACCTTAGTACCAATGAATAGTAGAGCCTATGCAGCCCCGCTGTGCAAGGCACTGTCCTAAGTGCTAAGAGGCATCTCAAAATGATACCAAGGCCTAAAGTGAAGTGCAGAGAAACTCGTAATGTAGACATTCAATGGTTTGCTTCCCTGAACTTCCCTCCTCCTTTTCTATTTTATACGTAACCAGTGGAACACAATTATGAAAAAGTCAATTAAGATAAGCTTGTCTTAAAAAAATAAACACATATTCAATTTATACCATTTCTTAGAATTAGTTTAGTAGGAAGAGAAATTCTCATAATACTATTAAATTTCCCATTCAATTCTCAGTCAGAGAACAAGGGCTGCTGGCAATAATTGCTTTTTTAATGACTCGCTGCAACTTAGGGTAAACCCTGTGGTAATTATAGTCTTGCGGAGGAAGTACCTTAAAATGAGGTTTTGGACAGAGCCAAAATCTTGTTTTGTGCTTTCTGCTTCTTTCCATGAAAGCTTTTCTGTCTTTCGTTTCTGACAGTTACCTCGTAAGTCCATTTAGGGAAGTTATCATTTCCCCTTGAAGAGCTAAGTAGGCAGGTATTAAGAGACCCACAGAATTGTCCCTCAAGTTGGCTTAGTGAACTCATTCAACTCTAACTCTTGCCCCTTCCATGCTCTGGTTATCTCATTCATGGATCTCACTCTGAAAATCTGCTTTTTTTGTTTCTCTGTGCACATTGCAAATAAATGACCTTTTAGCCCAATCACAGAACAACTTCCACTCTGTTAGGGACCACACAAAGATATATGATTCCCAGTGCAATGTCCCAATTCTAAATTCCAGGAAAAGAGAATCTAGTTAGCCTGGCATGGGACAGGTACCTCACCTATTTACTAAGTTCTGGCCATGGAGCAAAGCTAATGGAACACAATCATTTCTTTTTGCTGAGTGGGCAGGAAAAGACATTGTTGGATAAGAAGCTCTGGGTTGAATGAGCAGGTTTCCTAAAAAGATCTGTTGCACAAGTATTAAATCTAGTTTACTAAGAAGGAAACTGAAGCCCAGAAAATTGAAGTTAATCAAGTCACCAAGCTGATAAGTGTGTAGTTTTGAACTCAGGTCTGTCTGAGTATAAGTCTTATTTTTCCTATTAAATTAGTAATTTCCGTGGAGTGGAATACAGTTCCATGGAGTGGAATACAGTGAATTCCATGGAGTGGAATACAGTTTATTGGGTTTAAAAAGAAAATGTTAGTAAGTATATTGTCAAATTTGAAATACTCTAATACTGTATATCTCTCATATAAAGATTAAGAGGCAAAACTATTAAAAATAACTGTAGCTACAATCATTTGTTAAGGAATATGTAATATAAAAAATTTTAATTGTGGAATCAAAAACAAAATGTGAGAGGGGGAGTAAAAGTATAGAGTTTTTATATGTGATTGAAGTTAAGTTGTTACCAGCTTAAAATAGACTATTATAACTGTAAGATGTCTTGTGAGACCATGGTAACTACAAAGCAAAAACGTATAATAGTTACAAAATTACTATAATCAAAGCATATCACTACAGAAAATCATTAAGCCACAAAAGAAGACAGCAAAAAAGAAACATTTACAAAATAGCCAGAAGATTAACGGAAAAGCAATAGTAAGTTCTTACCTATCAATAGTACATTGAAGTGTACCTTGCCTATTATTTACCTTGAATATAAATGGATGAAATTCTCCAAACAAAAGACATAGAGTGGCTGAAAGGATTTAAAAAACAAAACCCAACTACATTCTGCCTCTAAGAGACTCACTTCAGCTATAAGTACACATATAGTCTGATAGTAAACAGATGGAAAAAGATAGTCCATGCAGATATAAACCAAGAGAAAGCTGAGGTAGCTATACTTATATCAGACAAAATGTACTTTAAATCAATACTGTAAAAAGAGGGGAAAATATCATTAGATAATGATAAAGGGGTCAATTCATCAAGAGTATTTAACAATTGTAAATACATATGTACCCAACAATGGAGCAGCTAAATATATAAAGCAAATATTAATAGATCCAAAGAAAGAGATACACAGCAATACAATAAGAGTACAGAATCTCAAGACACCATTTTCAATAATGAATAGATCATCCAGACTGAAAATCAATAAGGAAACATTGGATTTGAACTACACTGTAGACCAAATGAAAATAAAAGACATAGACAATACATTCCGTCCAACAGCAGCAGAATACATATTCTTCTCAAGCACGCAGAGAACATTCTCCAGGATAGATCACACATTAGGCCAAAAAACAAGTCTTAACAAACTTAAGAATATTGAAACCATATCAAGTATCTTATCCAACCACAGTGGTTTGAAACTAGAATATTCTGAGACAAATGAAAATGGAGACAAAACATACCAAAACTTACAGAAAGTCGCAAAAGCAGCTCTAAGAGGGAATGTTTTAGTGATAAATGCCTACATTAAAAAGAAAAGATCTTGAATAAACAAACTAACATTACATCTCAAGGAACTAAAAAAAGAAGAATAAACTAAGTCCAAAGTTAGTTAGTAGGAGGGAAATAATAAAGGTCAAAGCAGAAATAAAAGAAATAGATACTAGAAAAACAATAGAAAAAATAAATAAAACAAAGAGTTGGCTTTTTAAAAGATAAATAAAATTGACAAACCTTTAGCTAAATTAAGAAAAAAGGGGAAAAAATTAAATAAAATCAGAAATGAAAGAGGAGGCATTACAACTGATAACACAGAAATACAAAGGATCATAATAGACTACTATAAACAATTATATAACAACAAATTGGAAAACCTACAAGAAATGGATAAATTCCTAGATGCATACAATCTACCAAGACTGAGTCAATAAGAAATGAAGGATAAACAGACCAATAATACATAAGGAGATAGAATCAGTAATGAAAAGTCCTCCAACAAAGAAAAACCCAGGATCTGACGACTTCACTGGGGAATTCTACCAAACATTTAAAGAGGAATTAATGCCAATTTTTTTCAAACTCTTCCAAAAAATTTAAGAGGAGGAAACACTTCTAAACCCATTTCACAAGGCCAGCATTATCCTGATACTAAAGCCACGCAAGGACACTATAAGAACAGAAAATTACATGCCAATAACCCTAATGAACACAGATGCAAAAATCCTCAACAAAATACTAGCCAACTAAATTTAACAGCACGTTAAAAGGATCATACACCATGATCAAGTGGGGTTTATCCCTTGGAAGAAAGAATGATTCAACATATACAAATTAATGAATGTGATACATCACATTAACAGAATGAAGGATAAAAGCCACGATCATCTCGATAGATGCAGAAAAGGCATTTGACAAAATTCATAATAAAATCTCTCAGCATATTGTATGTAGAAGGAATGTACTGCAACACAATAAAGGACATATTTATCAAGTCCACAGGTAACATCATACTCAATGGTGAAAAGCTGAAAGCTTTTCCTCTCAGTATGGGGAAAAGACAAGGGTGCCCACTCTTAGCACTTCTATTAAACATAGTACTATGAGCTCTGACCAGAGTAGTCAATCCAGGAAAAAAATAAAACAGCATCTAAGTCAGAAATAAAGAAGTCAAATTATCCTTAACAATTTGTGGATGACATGATCTTATATAAAGAAAGCCCTAAAGGCTTCACAAAAAAATATTGTCAGAACTAATAAGCCAATTCAGCAAAGTTGCAGAATACAAAATCAACATAGAAAAATTAACAGCATTTGTATACAGTAACAACAAACTACCTGAGAAAGAATTTAAGAAAATCCCATTTACAGTAGTATCAAAAAATTAAAATACTTTGGAACAAATTTAACCAAGGATATAAAAGATCTGTATATCCAAAACTGTAAAACATTGATGAAAGAAATTCAAGATGACACAAATAAATGGAAATATATTCATGTTTGTGATTGGAAGACAATATTGTCAAAGTAATCTACAGATTCAATGCAAACCCTACTAAAATTCCAATGACATTTTCACAGAAACAGAAAAAAAGAACTCTAAAATTCATATGGAAACACAGAAGATCCTAAATTGCTAAAGCAATATTGAGGAGAAAGAACAACGCTGGAAGTAACACTACCTGATTTCACATTATATTACAAAACTATAGAAATCAAAACAGTATGGTACTTGCACAAAGACAGACACATAGAGCAATGGAAGAGAATAGAGGGCCCAGAAATAAACCCACTCATTTATGGTCAACTAATCTTTGACAAAGGCACCAAGAACACAGAATGGGAAAAGGACAGTCTTTTCAATAAATGATGTTGAGAAAATTGGATATCCACACGTAAAAAAAATTAAATTGTACCCTTATTTTACACTATTTACAATAATCAACTCATAATGAATTAAAGACTTAAATGTAACACCTGAAATCATAAAATATCTAGAACAAAAATAGGAGAAAAGCTCCATAGCATTGGTTTTGGCAATGATTTTTTGGATATAGTACCAAAAAAACCGGCCAAAAAAAGCAAAAAGTAATAAATGGGACAACATCAAACCAAAAAGTTTCTGCACAGCAATGGAAACAATAAACAAAATGAAAAAGAAACCCATAGAATAGAAGAAATTATTTGCAAATTATGTATTCAATAAAGAGTTTAATATACAAAATATATAGGAACTCATACAACTCAATAATAAATAATAATAATTAATAAATAATAGTAATAAGTAATCTAATTTTTAAAATGAGCAAAGGACTGAATAGACATTTCTCTAAAAGAAGACATACAAATGGCCAAATGGTATATAAAGAAATGTCCAGCATCACTAATCATCAGGAAGATGCAAATTAAAACCACAATGAGATATCGCCTCATTCCTCTTAGGATGACTATTATCAAAAAGTCAAAAGATAGCAAGTGCTAGCAAGGATGTGGAGAAAAGGGAACACTTCTTGGTGAGAAGGTAAATTGGTACAGCCATTATGGAAAACAGTATGGAGGATCCTCAGAAATTTAAAAATACAACTACCGTATGATCCAGCAATCCGACTTCTGCGTACATACCCAAAGAAAATTAAATCAGTATGTTGAAGTGATATCTACACTACCATGTTCATTGCAGAACTAGTCATAATAGCCAAGATACAGAAACAACCCACGTGTATATTGATGGAAGAAGGATTAAAGAAAATGTGACACACACACACACACACACACACACACACTCATCCATACCATGGAATATTATTTAGCCTAAAAAATGAGGATATCTTGCCATTTGCAACCTGGTTGAACCTGAAGGCCATTATACTAAGTGAAATAGCCAGACACAGAAAGACAAATACTGCATGATCTCACTTACATGTGGAATCTAAAAAAGTCGAAATTATAGAAGCTGAGAGTAGAATGGTGTTTTTCATGGGTTGGGGAGTGAGGGACATGGGGAGATGTTGGTCAAAGGGTACAAATTTGCATTTATAAGATATATAAGTTCTGGAAATCTAATGTACAGCATGGGGACTATAGTTAATAATAGTGTATTGTACTCATTTGTCTGAAATTTGCTAGGAGAGTAGATCTTAAGTATTCTCACCACATACACACAAACTGGGTAACTATGTGAAGTGATGGATATGTTAATTAGCTTGATTGTGGTAATCGTTTCACAATGTATATCAAAACACTATGTTGTACACCGAGTACATACAATGTTTATTTGTCAATTATACTTTAATTACAAAGTTCAAATAATAATATTTTTGTTATTTGGGGTTAAACAAAATATACCATTAAAATTTCAAAAAATAAGAAAACATAATATTTCTTCTCTTTATGCTATCATAAAAATAAAAAGCAAATTAAAATTTACACAGATTTTGCAGGTTAACTGTGAGGTCTTTTTTATGTTGGCATAAAACTGAATGTATTATTATTATTATTATTTTATTTATTTTTTATGAGCCTTTCATGAGTTTTTATATTTTTATTTTTATACATTTATTCATTTTATTAAGAATATTAATGAGATACAAAGCTAATTGTCACCCCTTGTGCCCATGATGTGAGAGCCGGATTCATACTGGGGACATACTCATTACCAGAAATTAATTTGTACCCTGTGTCCCCACCCAATTATCCCCCAACCTCCCTCCCACACCCCCTTCCCCCACAGACACACTCCACTTTGTAGCCCTAGGAATGTTCTCTCCCTTTGTAAGACCAATGCACTACTGTGGTTTTTCCTTCCTTTTTCACTCTTAGCTCCCACATATGAGTGAGCACATGTGATATCTATCCCTCTGTGCTTTGCTTATTTCACTCAACATAACTTTCTCCAGGCTCATCCATGTTGTTGCCACAACGACTGTCCCCATGGGCCCTGCTCCCACGGGCTGACCCTCGACCAACTGCATCCAAGGCCCCCACCCACCATTAACTGCACCCACGGACCCCGCCCCCAACCAAACCGCACCTACGGCCCCCGTCCCAAACCAAAGGGCACCCATGGGCGCAGCTCCCCACAACTGCGCCTTTGGGCAGAGCCACCCTGCCAACTCCACCCAACGGCCTGGCCGCCCCCAACTCCAACCATGGGCCCAACCCCACCAAACTACACCCACCGCACCAGCCCACCACCCACTGCACCCACAGGTCCAGCCTCCTCAAAGTACCCCCAAGGACAAAAGCCCCTGTAGTAGATGGAATTATGTTGCCCCCAAAACTCCCTGAACCTTGAATTGTGTCCCCCAAGTTTGATGCATTCACCACTCATCCCCCACTAGGACTTTTAAGAAGATGGGAAATCCTAGTTTAGTCACTGAAAGGGGGAGCCCGGAACAGGTGATTGGATTGCCGGACCTCCCAGTAGCGAACGGATTAAAAATGGTGCTCGGGGCGTGACTCTAAGGCCGTTCAAAGAAGACGAGAGTCTGCCTTTTGCTCTCTCTGCTCTCTCTGTTTCCATCACCTTCCAGTGTGAGAGCCCTGGGTCACTGTCACCAACACCAGATGGACTTTGGACTTCTCAATATACCCAGAGGAGGGATTTCTGGATCATATGGAAGATCTATCTGAAGTTGTTTGAGAAACCTCCATACTGTTTTCCATAGTGGTTGTACTAATTTACAGTCCCACCAACAGTGTAGGAGTGTTCCCTTCTCTCCATACCCTTTCCAGCATTTGATATTCACCGTCTTTTTTATTATAGCCAGTCTAAGAGGTGGGAGAAAATTTTTGCTAACCATGCACCCGACAAGGGATTAATATCCAGAATATACATAGAACTCAAGCTATTATATGGTAAAAAAATAAAATAAAATAAAATAACTCAATTAAAAAATGGTCAGAGAAGCTGAATAGACATTTTTCAAAGGAAGACATACAAATGGCCAACAGATACATGAAATAATGCTCAACATCACTAGTCATCAGAGAAATGCAAATTAAAACTACATTGAGATACCACCTCACCCCTGTTAAACTGTGAAGTCTTGATTGTTCCAAATGTCAAATGGTAACATATATTGTAGGGACGGATGGCAGTTTTTCAATATGGAGAATTTGAAAGTTGCACTCCTTTATTTGCTTATGGATTATTCTAGTGGATTGTGGCTTATGTGTTCCTAGTAAAGAATATTCACAGATTATATGTAGTTTTGACTATTTTAACATAACATGAATAAATGGTCTAAAAAAATTCCTGCAAAAGAAAAAAAAACACCATTGCTCGAACATTATAATAACTCGAAAGATGGCAACAATAAGAAAATGGTACAGTTATTTGAAACATGGTTGTAAGAGCCACTTTTCTTAATGATAAATCTCGCTTCAAGTGTATAGTGAGCCTTGAGATATTAGCTAACGAGAGTATAAAGCCATTACAATTACAAAGACATTTCACATCTAAGTGTGCAGAACATTATTAATAATAACATGCTTCAGTGAAGAAAAAGGTTCTCTGTGCTAGGAAAAATGAAGTGAAATGACATAATTTTAAATACATCATCAATTTAATCTTTATATCATCCTTTTTTCATTTATATTTTTGGACATTAGTATAGCGTGTTGAATCATATAAAATGGACACTGTTCATAGGTCAAAAGATTGAACATTAGCAATTTAATATTGTTCAACCTATATACAATAGACATTGGGGGAATATCAAGAATTTTTTTGATAGATGGGTGTATGATCAACAAAGTTTGTGGACGGCTGTCGTGTTTGATGTTAAACTAGAAGAAGGGTTCACTGGCACAACCAGAATCGGATGGGACTTTAAGGAGTGAGTAAGCTCTCAAGAGATGGAAAACTTTTAAAAGAGAGAGAGAGGGCATGGATCTTGGAGCAGTGGGTAGAAACTCATCTGAGAGGTCTGCATTTGTCAAACTAAGAAGGCATGAAAGTACATGTTGACTTGGGGCAAACAGACTAATTCTCCTTGGCAGAAATGTAGAGGGAAGGAGACACATATTGAACAAAGCCTCTTTCCTTGTATGAGGGATACTTATCAAATGGAAGGCAGGAAGGGGTAAAATGCTAAAAGCATATTGTACAGTCCATCCCGGGACATCGTACTATCCATTCTCTATACCATGTATCACTGAAGACTGTCGAAGGCATACAGAAGCAGTTGGTTTCAGTGGTGAGCCCCTGCTTTTCCCATAAACACAAGAAGTTTTGCACATTTATTTGGATAAGGTTTAAAAAATATGTTCTTCACTGCTCTTCTAAGATCTCTTTCCTCTGGTGACCACCAATTTCCTGCTCTCTACCAATATTTGATGCAGACTTAGAAGGTCTGGTGTGAGTTCACCACTATGTCTGTGAAAAAGTAGAAACATCGAAACAAAAAAGGTAAATGTTGTTCAATACTTTTTGAAGTGAAAAAAATTCATATAAAAATGTTTGCCACAGTGGCATGAATCACCACTGTTAAACTGTGAAGTCTTGATTGTTCCAAATGTCAAATGGTAACATATATTGTAGGGACGGATGGCAGTTTTTCAATATGGAGAATTTGAAAGTTGCACTCCTTTATTTGCTTATGGATTATTCTAGTGGATTGTGGCTTATGTGTTCCTAGTAAAGAATATTCACAGATTATATGTAGTTTTGACTATTTTAACATAACATGAATAAATGGTCTAAAAAAATTCCTGCAAAAGAAAAAAAAACACCATTGCTCGAACATTATAATAACTCGAAAGATGGCAACAATAAGAAAATGGTACAGTTATTTGAAACATGGTTGTAAGAGCCACTTTTCTTAATGATAAATCTCGCTTCAAGTGTATAGTGAGCCTTGAGATATTAGCTAACGAGAGTATAAAGCCATTACAATTACAAAGACATTTCACATCTAAGTGTGCAGAACATTATTAATAATAACATGCTTCAGTGAAGAAAAAGGTTCTCTGTGCTAGGAAAAATGAAGTGAAATGACATAATTTTAAATACATCATCAATTTAATCTTTATATCATCCTTTTTTCATTTATATTTTTGGACATTAGTATAGCGTGTTGAATCATATAAAATGGACACTGTTCATAGGTCAAAAGATTGAACATTAGCAATTTAATATTGTTCAACCTATATACAATAGACATTGGGGGAATATCAAGAATTTTTTTGATAGATGGGTGTATGATCAACAAAGTTTGTGGACGGCTGTCGTGTTTGATGTTAAACTAGAAGAAGGGTTCACTGGCACAACCAGAATCGGATGGGACTTTAAGGAGTGAGTAAGCTCTCAAGAGATGGAAAACTTTTAAAAGAGAGAGAGAGGGCATGGATCTTGGAGCAGTGGGTAGAAACTCATCTGAGAGGTCTGCATTTGTCAAACTAAGAAGGCATGAAAGTACATGTTGACTTGGGGCAAACAGACTAATTCTCCTTGGCAGAAATGTAGAGGGAAGGAGACACATATTGAACAAAGCCTCTTTCCTTGTATGAGGGATACTTATCAAATGGAAGGCAGGAAGGGGTAAAATGCTAAAAGCATATTGTACAGTCCATCCCGGGACATCGTACTATCCATTCTCTATACCATGTATCACTGAAGACTGTCGAAGGCATACAGAAGCAGTTGGTTTCAGTGGTGAGCCCCTGCTTTTCCCATAAACACAAGAAGTTTTGCACATTTATTTGGATAAGGTTTAAAAAATATGTTCTTCACTGCTCTTCTAAGATCTCTTTCCTCTGGTGACCACCAATTTCCTGCTCTCTACCAATATTTGATGCAGACTTAGAAGGTCTGGTGTGAGTTCACCACTATGTCTGTGAAAAAGTAGAAACATCGAAACAAAAAAGGTAAATGTTGTTCAATACTTTTTGAAGTGAAAAAAATTCATATAAAAATGTTTGCCACAGTGGCATGAATCACCACACACACATACACATATACACACACAGCTCTAAGGCATGATTTTTTTTTTTGTCATTGACATAGAACTGAAGTTTATAAGCTATGAGTGAAATGAATTCTGGGGACATTGTTATCCTCTTTTTGAAATGAAGAGTGAGAGACTATCTGAAATGAGGCAGAAATCTGTTGGATACTCTAAACCTTGGTGATGGGCCCACATCACACACGCACACACATGCACAGACACACGCATGCACAGAAGTTTGTAGTAATGTGGTATTTCACATCTTTTCTCTAAAAGTTGATAAAACATACATCAATCATGCCAATTAATTTTGGACACATATATAACAAGTTAAAAAAATACTCATTTAGGAAGTTGACTGTAGTATATAACCTTTGGTTTATTTAATCACTTTAGCTCATGTTTTTCCCTTAATAATTGTGTATGTCTGTAGTACTTTATGGTTTCCAATTAATTAGAAAGTGTAGTGAAATAATTTCTGTGTTTTTCTAAATTCTTCATGGTAAACACTGATGAGTTATCGAACCATCTAACACAGCTTCCTCCTGTTAGCATGCTTTAAGTAGGTCCAAATGCTTTGCCTACATTATCCTGATCAGGAGCCACTTGATCCCTTAGGGTCAACTAGCAGCATAACTCAGAGGAATTAACCAGCCTCTGAAGGGTTCCTCAGAAAACTTATCCTTCACCTTGATGGAGCCATCACCCTGAAATATTTTAAGCATCATAATTTCCTAGGGAGGTTTGTATAGAAGACATGGTCATTCATGCAGAATTTACAGAGCTCTGTTTCAGCATTGCAACTCAGAAAAGAAGATGCAATAGCTGACATAATTGTATTACCATGTTCAAATTTCTGCTACAGTATAGTCTCTCACCTAACCCACACAGTCTCTTTGGGAGGGACTATTTTTATTATTATTATTATTATTATTGTTATTATTATTATTATTATTCCCGCCTCAATTTTTCAAGTGGAGAAACTGAGGGGCCAGAGAAGTATCTCTCTTTGCATGCCAAGAATCTTAAATAACACTACACAGCAAGAAATTTGCAGAGCTGGAGCTCTCACTTAACTTTAGAATCCTTCTGCCTTTCACTATGTCTGAAACTACAAGAAGAATTTTCCTAAAAGCAGCCCCAAAAAACACCACATGTAAGGATGATTATATTAAAAATTGCCACAATTTTTGAAAGTGGAGAAGATCAACATAATCTAAAAGTATATCACAGTGAAATAGTTCGTATGTTTTATATATCTTGTATCAGTCAGTATCAGTAGGTTATGCTGCAGGACAAGTGACCACAAAAACTCTTGCAATTTAAATCAAGAAAGATTTTGTTCACATCATGTCCATTGTAATCTCCCATCTTCATTCACTAAAATGTAAACTACATAATGACAGAATTTTTGTCTGTTTTGCTCACTAATATATCTTAACTACTTTGGGCAGGCTGGAAAAAGCATAGACCATCATAAAAAGTTACTGCATCAATGAATGAATGAATTTTCTTCTAATC
This sequence comes from Galeopterus variegatus, assembly GCF_000696425.1. NCBI lineage: Eukaryota > Metazoa > Chordata > Mammalia > Dermoptera > Cynocephalidae > Galeopterus > Galeopterus variegatus. Next base: position 51,941 of record NW_007736781.1, read on the forward strand.
ACAATTTTATATTCATACCATTTTGTGCAATACTTCAATAACCATTGGTCCTGTGTGTTTTCTTATTTTTCTTAACATTTTATTCTTTGACCCATTAGTTATTTAGAAATTGTACTAAATTTGAAAATGTAAAATTATTTTTATTTACTCTTTTAATTACATCAAAATTTTTTAAATGATGTATTTCTGAAGAATTTTTAAAATTTGGGTGGATTTTCTTTATAGTCTAACGTGTTGCAAATATTCATGTGTTCCTAATTCTATTGAGAATAGCGTGTATTCTTTAATTTTTGGATGCAAGATTTCTTTACATGAAGTAGATTATTTTATAAATTGTGCTGTTCTAATCTTCTATATTTTTATTTAATTTTTTCACATTGAGTTATCACTTATTAAGAAAGTGATATTAAAATATCCCACAATTAACCCGGACATGTACATGCGTTTTTGTAACTCTGTCAGTTTTGTTTTATATATTTTGAGGTTATATTATCAAGCACAAACAAAATTAGACTTGTTATAATTGCCTGCTAAGTTGAGCCCTTTATTGTTACACAGTAATATGTCTTTGTACTTATACTTTCACTTGACGTCTGTTTTGTCAGATATCACTGCAACAACATCCTTACATTGTTTTTTGTTTGCCTTTTATATTTTTTTGTTCATTCCTCTCCTTTTGACTTCATGTGTCAGATATTTTAGATCAGTTTCTGTTATATAATATATCACTAGATTAGGTAGTCTTAATTGGAAATATTTAATATTTAAATATTTAACTGGTAAGTTTTGTCCATTATCACAGTAGGCCAGTCAATAGTAGGCCCTCAACAAAGTTTGTTGAATAAGTAAATAAGTAAATGATTAAATACATTTTTATAATTACTGATATATTTGAATTTTATTATTTAATGTATTTATCATACTTATATATCTATATAAATAATGCATGTATATAATTATTTGGATTCATTTCTACTATTTTATTTTAGTTTTTACTTGTTTTTCTGTGATCCTTTTTCCTCATTCCTTACTTTATTTTTGATTAAAATAATATTTTCATTACTGGTTCTTATTCTTTCTACCACCCTAAAGTGTATGTAGTATGGTTACTTTCTTTTAGTTATTACTCTTAAATTTCTCACCTATGTAATGAATTAATAAAATAGACATTTAATCGTATATTTACTAATGTATCACACAATACAAAAATCAGTTCATCCCCTTTCGTGTATTTTTTTAAAATTTTGGTTGAGTGTGTTAGTTCCTTCTTTTTTCCCGAGCCAATATTAATGACTATTATTGCTGTTTTGAATAATCACTGTTGGCATGGATCTGCCCACACACTGGTCTCTCACATCACATTCCTTCACGAGTTATACATTTCACAGTTCATTCAGTGATAGTTTGTTGTTGATAAACTCTCTAGGTGTGTGTTCACCTACAAAATATCTTTATTTCACCTTCACTCTGGAATAATGATATTGCTGGGTATGAAATGTTACCGTAGCAGTCATTTTCCCTCAGCACTTTGAAGAGATTTGCTCTCTGTTTTCTGGTTTCCACAGAGAAAACTGGGAGTTCTACCACCATCGCTTTTTAGTAATCTGACATTTCTCTCTGGTCGCCTTTACAACTTTTATCTTTATCCTTGATGTATAGCTATTTAACTACAAAGCTTGAATTTCTTTTCTATCTAGTTAGCTACTTAAATCTGATGGTTGGGAATTTCACCATCAATTCTTTCTGAAGAATATTTTCCCCTATGTCCTCTAGTACGTTTTTAGGGAAACAATTAGGTTAGGCTAGACTTTTTCATTCTACCTTTCCTTTCATCTATTTCTCCCTTATTTATTTTATTTTATTTTTTATTGTATATTTCTTTATCTGTTTTTCACTCTTGGTAATTTCTTCCTATTATACTCTTGCACTAACTCCTCAAGCTGTCTAATTTATCGTTCTTTACATTGACTAAAATGCTTTTTAATTTCAATGATCACTTTTTTTTTCAGAGGTTCTGTGTTTTTTGAAACATGCCTGAAATTTTATTGGTAGTATATTATTTATTTCTCATGTATCCCATATTTTTATTTTCTACAACATTTTAAACACATTTGATTTATATTATATATCTAATAATTACAAAACTGTACTTCTAGGAAGAATAATTCTGGCATTTTCTCTGCTGATTGACACTCATGGTGATGCATATCCTCCTATGCTGTACAGTTTTGGGTTGTGAGCTCATCTTCTGAGAGATGTTATTGTCAAGAATCCTTGTGGGTCTGGACTGCTGACGGCTACTATCAACCCAAGATTACTTCACTCAATTTCTTAGCTTCTGTCCTCCAGACTACAAAAGTCACTCATACGATGAGCAAATTTAAATAAAAAACACAAGTGAATCAGGACTTTGAGAGCCTTTCTCCGCAGGCCCTGAGAGACAATCTTCTGTATTTTCTTTCTTTGCTGGCAAGCAGAATATTTTTCCGTGGAAGCCCTTGGAGAGTCGTGGCCTTATTCCAGAGGTCTCAGTTTCAATTCCCAACCCCTCCATTGTTCTCGGTCTCTAACTCTGCCATCAGCCAGGCATCTCAGGCACCCCTAACACTCCAGACTTCTCACAGGAAACATATCACTTTGAGCCTCCCTCAGGTGGCCATAACCAAGGCTCTGTTACCTGCTTTCCTATTTCTCTGACTGCCCCCAGGAATAAAGGTCACATCAGCCTTTTCCTGGGGATGTGTTATGTCCAGTTCATTTACCCTCATTTAGGCCCCTGCCTGTGTTTAATCATCCACACAGCTTAAAAAAGAGCTAGGCACTTTGCTTTTTTGTTTTATTTTAAGTTTAGTAGAGATTTTATTTTATTTTTTTAAAAATTGTTGTAACATAGCTGATTGTATATATCTGTGGGGTACAGAGTTGAATATCCATACCTGCATGCAATACGAGATGCTCAAATTAGAGTAATTAGTATATTCAATATTACACAATGTAATCACTTTTCATGGCCCTTTACCAATTCCCCCCTTATTTCCCCTGCCCCTCACCCCTTCCCACCTCTGGTAACCTCAGTTCTGTTCTCTCCTTTTGAAAGTTTAACATATTATTGTGATTGTTGTATCTTTCTTTCTTTCTTTTTAATTTACTTGTTTATTTTTTAGCTCCCACTTATGAGAGAGGACATGTGGTATTTCTCTTTCTGTGCCTGGCTTATTTAAATTAACATAATTTTCTCTAAGTTCGTCCATGTTACTGTGAATAGAAGTATTTCACTTTTGTATGGCATAGTAGTTTCCATTGTGTAAAATATACCACATTTTCCTTACTCACTCATCTGACGATGGACGTTTATGGTCATTCCAACTCTTGGCTACTGTAAATAGAGCTGTGATAAACATGAGAGTACAGGTATTACTTCAACATGATAATTTCCATTCTTTTGGGTATACACCCAGCAGGTGGAATTGCTGGATCATATGACAGTTCTATCTGTAGTTATTTGGGGAACCTCCATACTGTTTTCCATAATGGCTTCACTAATTTACAGTTCCACCAACAGTGTAGGAGGGTCCCTCTTTCTCCACATCCTCACCAGCATTTGTTGTTTTCCATCTTTTTGATAATAGCCAGTCTAACTGGAGTGAGATGATATCTGAATGTGGTTTTTATTTCCATTTCCCTGATGCTTAGTGATATTGAATATTTTTCATGTGTCTGTTGGTTATTTGTATATCTTCCTTTCAGAAATGCCTATTCAGCTCTTTGCCCATTTTTTTAATAGGGTTATTTGTTTTTTTTACTGTTAAGTTGCCTAAGTTCCTTGTATATTCTGAATATTATTACTTTGTCAGATGCATAGTTTGCAAATATTTTATCCCATTCCATTGGTTGTCTTTTCACTCTGTTGATTGTTTCTTTTGCTGTGCAGAAGTTTTTAGCTTGATATAATCCCATATGTTTATCTTCCCTTGCTTTGGGGGTCATATTCATAAAGTATTTACCCAGTCCTACTACCCGAAGTGTTTCCCCAAAGTTTTTCTTTAGGAGTTTTATAGTTTCAGGTCTTATATTTAAGTCTTTAATGCATTTTGAATTGAATTTGGTATATGGCAAGAGATACGGATCTAGTTTCGCTCTTCTACATATGGATGTCCAGTTTTCCCAGCACCATTTATTGAAGAGGCAGTCTTTTCCCCAGTGTGTGTTCTTGGTGCCTTTGTTGAAGATCAGTTCACTGCAAGTATATGGGTTGATTCTTGAGTTCTCTATTCTGTTCCATGGTCTGTATGTTGGGTTTTATACTAGTACTGTTCTATTTTGGTTACTATAGCTTTGTAGTATAATTTGAAGTCAGGTGGTGTTATGCCTCCAGCATTATTTATTTATTTATTTTTTGTTTGTTTGTTTATTGTTGTTGTTCGGGGTTGCTTTGGCTATTTGGGGTGCTTTGTTGTTCTTTATGAATGTTAGGATTGTTTTTTCTATTTCTGTGAAGAATTTCATTGGTATTTTGATGGGGACTACATTGAATCTGTTGATCACTTTGTATAGAATGGGCATGTTCACAATGTTAATTTTTCCAATCCAAGAGCATGGAACATCTTTCCATCTTTTGTGTCCTTTTTAATTTCCTTCAAAAGTAATTTGTAATTCTCATTGTAGAGATCTTTCATCTCCTTTGTTAATTGATTTCTAGATATCTTATTTTATTTTATTGTTTTTGTTCACTATTTTAAAGGGCCTGGCTTTCTTGATTTCTCCTTCTGCTAGCTCATTGTTGGAATATAAAAATGCTACTGATTTTTGCATGTTGATTTGGCTGGATTCAGCTTTCACTCAAAAATTGTTTAGTAAAACAGATCACAAACTTAAATGTAAAACTATAAAACTTTGAAAAACTATAGGAGACATTCTTCAGTGTCTATAACTTGGCAAGGAGTTTTTAGAATTGGTGTCAAAAGCAGCTTTCTCTCTTGCTTCCACTCGCCATGTGATCTGCTTGTACCCACCAGCTACCTGCCACTATCCGCCATGAGTAGAAGCAGCCTGAGGCCCATGCCAGATGCAGCTGTCCCAGAATAAGTGAGACCTCTGGGTCACTGTCACCACCAGACGGACTTTGGACTTCACAGCCTCAGAAACTATACCGAAGTCCAGGAGTGAGAGATCCATTCAGGTCCACAGAGTGCCACAACCAGAGCTATCTGATGACGTTCCTCAGGTCAGCCTGCATTGAAGTCGAAGAAAGCCCTACTTGGAAGACATGAATTCAGCAGAGGACACTAGTGGTGCCAAGTTGATATCTAGTTCACAGGAAGATGAAAGACCTATGTCACCTTTCTATTTGAGGAACAGCAGATAGATTTATTTCTAAATTAACTATTTGGGCTGCTGCTGGGGACAGAGCCCAGGGAGGAAGAACAAGAAACACAAGAAGAGGAACGTTTGATGGAAGAAAAGAAAAAGAAAAAACAGGAAGAAAAGAAAAAGAAGGAAGGTGCTCAGAAAAAGGCTGCTGATCAAAAAACCAAAGTCACCGGAAACCCAACTCCTCGAGTCAGGAGTTGGAGGCCCAACGCGGAGCCGGAGCAGCGTCTGTGAAGCGCCTGGGCTCCGCTGAGACCACCGTGCCTCTTCCTCTTCGCCGCAGCTTCAGCCACTGCTGCCACCACTGGAGGAGCGGCCATCTATTGTCTTTCCCCGTGGCGAAAGGGTGGAGCTGCTCCAGCTTGGCCCACGGGGGAGCCCCAGGAGCTGCAGGGAAGTTCCATGGTGGTCTGTGAAACCCTGCCACAATGAATAAAAATCAAAGAAAAGACACCAGAAATACAAAGAATCAAGAAAGTACACCACCCAAAGATAATAAATCTCAAGCTCTAGACCCTATAGAACAAGNGGGCCCAACGGCTGCGGGAGGTGACGAGCTATCTTGTGTGTTCCAGTCTGTCCCAAGTTCCTCATGGACTCCAGCACAAAGGACTCGCTGACGGTCCGGGTGGGGGACACCATTTGCGTGCCTGTCTCCTTTGAAGTGAGTATACCTGGTGGGATGTTGGGAGGGGAGCCCAGAGCAGCCAAGGGAGCCAGACCTGTGGTCCTTTTTCTTCCCTGCT
>NW_007736781.1:60286-60522 GCF_000696425.1 Galeopterus variegatus
AAGGATGACTTGCCTTTGCCCAAAAGAAGTGGAACCACCACCGAGGATGGCCTCACGCGGCTTCTGATCCCTGCGGCCAGCCTCTCAGACAGTGGCCTCTACACTGTGCTGCTGAGGAACCTTCCCGGCAAGGAGGCTGCCTACAAGTTCCTCCTCAAGGTGGCAGGTGAGGCAGGCGTGGCCCCGGGCTCTGGACTCTGGCTTGGCCACTCGCCAGGCGTGGAGGTTTCCATCCT
>NW_007736781.1:61634-61883 GCF_000696425.1 Galeopterus variegatus
AAATTGACAAACCATTAGCATGGCTAACAAAAAAAAGAAGAGAGAAGATTCAAATAAAAAATTAGAAATGAAAAAGGTGATATTACAACTGATTCATCGGAGATACAAGGAATCATTAGAGAGTACTATAAACAACTATACACCAACAAGTTTGAAAATCTGGACGAAATGGATAAATTTCTGGACAAACAAAAGCTCCCAAAACTGAGCCATGAAGACATAGAAAATCTGAACAGACCAATAACAATA
>NW_007736782.1:0-298 GCF_000696425.1 Galeopterus variegatus
TTTTTTTTTAAGACTGCCAAGTTTTATAATAGCTTGCTGGGTCTGTTCACACTACTTTTTTCTTTATCTTTTTGGTTTAGGCAATATGTGCACATGGCTACGAGTTTCAAGTAGTTTTTTTAAAAAAAGGCATAGAGTGAAAAATAAGGGACCCCTCTACCCCCAACCCTGGTCACCCAGCTTCTTTTCTCATAGGCTACCATCATTGCTGGATTTTTGTTTATCTTTCCAGAGATGGACTGCTCATAAATTTTGAAGCTCAGTAATAGAAAGTTGGTTAAATGCCTAAGTGCTCAAA
>NW_007736782.1:1663-4187 GCF_000696425.1 Galeopterus variegatus
CGTGCTCAGCCAGTGAGCGGGAACCGGTCTCCACATGGGATCTGAACCCTCGGCGGGAGCGTCCCCGTGTTCCCAAGCGGCGCACTCTCCAGTGCGCCACTGGGCCGGCCCATAATTTCTACTTTGAACCAAAGAGGAACTTCTCCAGTGGTCAAAAACATTTGCGACTGATGCCCTGCTGTTCTTGCAGATTGTGGTCCAGGAGAAGTATGAGTAGAATGAGGTACCTCTTGTTACAAAATAGAAACTTGCAAGACTATGATAACAGATATCATTTAAATCAGAAAGAATTATCAATGTTTGATCATTTTTGGTGATTTTCCAATAAGAGTATGATAATGGCAATAGTATTGGTTTTCTTCCAGATCACCTAGAGTAAGGAGGAATGAAATTCATCAACATGAAGGAACTTTAAAAACAGCCCTTGAAGAGTTTATATATGAAGCTATCTGGTTTCTTAGGTGTGTGTATCATTTAGCTTTTGATGTGTAACAAAACACCCCAAAACTAAATGCTTTAAAACATGAGTCACTTGTTGGATCACAATTCCATGGGTTGGTGGTTTGGGCTGGATTCAGCTGGGCAGTTCTTCTGCTGGTCTCACCTGGGTAAGTTCATGTGGTTGCAGTCAGCTGGCGGGTCGGCTGGGTGCTGGTTATCAAGGATGCCCTTCCTCACATGTCTGGTGGATGATGCTGGCAGTCAGCTGGTGCTTGCTGTTGACTGGGCCACCTGTCCCCAGCAGTCTAACCTGGACTTCATATGGTATTGGACGAGTTCCCTGCAGCAAGAGAGAGGAAGTGATGAATGCATAAATACTTTTCAAGCTTCTGCTTATATTCTGTTTGCTAATACCCCATTGCCCAAAGCAAGTGACATAGCAACACCCAGGTTCAATGGGTAAAAAAAGAAATAGGAGAACACATTTTTATCACAATGACTACAATAAATAAATGCATTTATAAATACAATTATTTTTTTCATTGTTAACACACACTTACCAGTTGCAGGTTGAAATTTAGAATAAATTTATTCTTAGATGTCTTAATTAGTCCTAGCTTTGGGTAAAATATCAGCAGTTTCCTTCATATTAGGATAGCGTCATTTTTTCCATCTTAATTTTTCTTTGGAAAACATGAATGCTTGTATTCCCTTCAATAAATCTTTATTGAGTTCATACTGTGAACCAGGCAGTGGAGACTGAAATAGTAGTATCTCTGTCCTCTTGGAGCTTGATAGGGGGTCAAGAATAAACAACTAAACATATATGCTACTGTGAAATGTGGAAGGGAAGGGTGTTATGAAGTAGAATAATTGGAACCCCTTTAAATAGGGGCAGGATGTTATTTGAGAAAATAGTAAATAATGTAGTTCTAACATTCAGGTGTGCACAGGGGAAACAAATATTTCGATATTGGCATGTCCTGTGGGCCAAGTGCAGATTCAGATCCTGGGATGGCTTTTTTTTTTTTTTTTTTAAATGTTTACTTGTTTATTTTGAAGGATGTTACAAAGGATACAGATGAAGAGATGCAGAGAGCGAGGTATGGGGACAGGGGCACGGAGTTTCTGTGCCCTCCCGAGGTGTGCCACCCTCTAGGAACCTCCATGCGTTCAGCTATCCAGAAGCTCTCCAAACCCAGGCATCTTGGGATTTTATGGAGACTTCATTACATAGTCACGATTGATGAAATCATCGGCCACTGGTGATCCACTTAACCTTCAGTCCTTTTCCCCTTCTCGNGATTGATGAAATCATCGGCCACTGGTGATCCACTTAACCTTCAGTCCTTTTCCCCTTCTCGGACGTTGGAGGGTGGGACTGAAAGTCCTGCCTGAGTCTTTCCCATGACCAGCTGCCATTCCTGAAGCTACCTAGGGGCTGCAAGGGGAGGGCGTCTTTTTCACATTGCCCTCTCGAGAACGCCTGTTATTGGATGAGTGAAGGCTGAAAGCTCACCTCTAAGGAAAACATTTAAAAAAATGACTAGTGAGGTTTCTAGTAGGGGAGGCTGTTGTCTGTATTTTTAGTGCCATTGGTGGTTGGTGAAAATATTTATACTATTTGTCCTAGACTCTTACTATGACCTAGACTAGAGGGTTACACTTCGTAACAATCCTCAGGTAGCTCACATAGAATGTGGTGCTATCAGGGGATCCAGGGCTGGCGATATATTCCACTGTCCTTTACTAGTGACTGCCCTTCTCCCACTTATATGACAAGCTGGGCCAGATGAGAACTGGCTCTGAGGACAAGACTTTTTGGGGGAGAGATGGAGAGCGAAGGCTGAAAGGGAGTCAAAGATTTTAAGTGGTTTGAAAGAGCTTCTCCCACCTGAGCACAAGTCTAGATGTTGTGAATGTAGAATTGCTGATTATTGGAAAGCCAGTGCAGATGATTCGTGATGTCCCACTCAAAGCAAAGGCAGTACTTTTGTTTTTAACTCTGCCCAGCTCTCTATCAGCCGGTATTTACGTTTTTCTTCTACCAGAATCTCAAATGCCTTAAATGTTCTTGAGGTTA